>NC_140953.1:114939696-115149696 GCF_014529385.1 Adiantum capillus-veneris | reverse complement strand
TATGCCTTTCCACCAAAACCCCTCTCTGCAAAAATTCTCTCTCTCTCTCTCTCTCTCTCTCTCTCTCTCTCTCTCTCTCTCTCTCTCTCTCTTAAATATTTCCATATATATGTAAACATATATACATACACACACACACATACATACATACATACATACATACATACATACATACATATATATATATATATATATATATACATATATATATATATATATATATATATACATATATATATATATATATATATACATATATATATATATATATATATATATATATATATATATATAAGTGAAGGGTAAGACTACATGAATGAAAAGCTTTTTAACAATGAAAAATCAAAAAACATACTTTGTTTTTTTGACAAAAGACTTTTTACTTTACTAGAGTAAATCATAGAAAAAAGATAAATTTGAGGGGAATTTTGCTTTTGAAGATATATTTGGATTTTTAAAAGAGAAATTTTCAAGACCAATATTGACATTATTCTAACAAATTGTGTAATTTTATATTTTAAAATTTTAAAAAATTAATCTAAAGAGGCACTCCTATACTCTTTCTTAAAGTTCCTGAAGAATTGACATCTCCACAAGTCACAAGCAATTGTGCTACCCCCGTCCCCTCCCCTCCTCCACTGCGTTGTTGATGTTGCGATGAGTGTGTGTACGCACACGTACACGAGACATGTGTACATGAGAGAGAGACTAAGGAAAACACGAAGGTTAAGAATGTTTTTACAAACAGAGAGGGACTCGCTTGCTTATGGCAAAGTTAATCCGTCCAGTATCAACTCCAAATGTAGTTCAAGTTTGTCACGAGGGCGAGGAGAGAGAGAGAGAGAGAGAGAGAGAGAGAGAGAGAGAGAGAGAGAGAGAGAGAGAGAGAGAGAGAGAGTTGGTAAAGAGAGTAGGTTTGTGGAAATCCCATTATCAGATTTGACAAGACTGCATTTGATTGTGTGAATCGTCTTCTAAGATCATGGTTGGGCCGTTGTCAATGTACGTGCATGCGTGTGTGTGTGTGTGTGTGTGTTTACACACACACACACACACACACACACATATATATGTTGCCACCTTCAAAGAAGGTGAGGGAGGAGAGTGCCACAATTACTTCTTCACAACCACAACAATGAACGGATCACATACTATTGTATATATGTACATGTTGCCACCTTTGGGGGGGGAAGGTGAGGGAGGAGAGTGTCAAAATTGCTTCTTCTTAGCCGCAGCAACGCGCGGGTCACATACTAGTCATCCATCAAGCCTCCAACCATTGCATCTAATATCTTATGCATATCACACATGTGCATCAAGTTACTCTTTTGCTCATTTTTTGGATGAATTGCCAATATGGCCTTACATAGATAAGTTTTGAGTGGATTATGTATTTTATTGTGCTTCAAGATCATTCTTGGTGAGAAAAAACTCTCCAAGACACCTACATCGGGGCCACCAAACCATAGCATGCATAATTTGTGATCAGCTATATCAAGGTCTCACTGGCTTGGGGCGCCCTTCACATGCTCGCCTAAAGGATGGGCTACTGCATTGTGTTAGGTGCATCTCATGTTGCTAGATTTGTTGCCAAGGACGAGGGTGTAGCCATGGCTACGGTTGGGACAGAAGGAGGACACATGATTGTCCCACCCCTCTTCGTTAGTGTTCGATGGTGCAACATTTGGCAGATTTTTGTCCCTTGGGGTTGACGACTGCCTAGGTTCTTTCTGAAACCAAATTGCTGACATTATAGGTATCAAGGTTGTATAGTCGGACTCTCTCTGATAGTCATGGCGAGTTGTGGAAAGCCTTGCCATATATGGTGGAACCATAGGGTCATTTTTGATGGGATGGGCTCCCCTCTTTGACCAGATTATTGGTGTTGGCTCAGTCCTAGCGGATTCTAGTAGACATGGCAAAGCATGGCTCTCTAGGAAAAGCCTATGGATGGAGGAGTGCGATGAAGGATTGCGAGGTGATGGAGCTTGATGCTCCAACCTTATGCAGCTTTATTTGGCAATTTGTCATGTCATACAACTTTTTGTGAATATGTATTAGTGTTGGGTGTGACTCTACTGCATGGTCGTTTCACGGCATGATTTGCACACGTACTTATTCACGATTTTACTAGCATGTGATGGGGACAACCGTACAATGTGTGTTAGTTGTTCAGTATTGAAGGCACTTTACCCAAATTTGTGTTTGCTAGCCTCTATTCAGTGCTCGAAAAAAATCAAGGTCTAGTGTAACCCCACCTACAAATTTTGAGATTTACCTTTAATTTTTATAGTTCAAGGTGAGAAAACCTGCAACGGGAAAAATTAGTGTAAATTGGTGTAAAGACAGAGAGACCAAAATGTGGCAGGTGACCAAGGTAGCTTAGTATCCACCGAGGAGAGTGTAACTCAGGCAAGGCTATATCCACTAGCACCGATTATTGAGGAGGGTAGTGATTCTGACACTTCATCGGACAAATCCTTCTTCATGATGGGTAGTCAACAGCCAGGAGGATTCACCTATGACGAACAAGTGCCAGGAGGAAGCACCTCCCTAAATCGGTTGAATGATTCCAAGTTCACTGTGCTCTTCTTAGAAGGAACAAACTCGAGGGGAGCCCTAGTTTATTCTGACTATCAAGGATGCAAGTGTATTTGTATTGAGGAAAGACGGCTCAGAGACTGGAGATAATTCAAGTCTATGATGATGGAGATAGATTCCGAGACAAAAAGGGGAATCACTATCTGATAGTTAGTAACCCTGAAGATTACAACAGATATGGAGATAATGTGGCAAAGGGGAAAATGGTTTCAGAAACTCAAGAACCGCCTCCAAACATTGATCGACCTAGAGCGATTTTTATGTATGATAAGAAAACAACCAGGGTTTCAACTTATAATGAGAATGCGGGAATTTACAAACATGAGAGTGAGAGAATAGTCTCCTACTTTCGTTGCAAAGAACCATACCCAAACGAGTTAAGCAAAGACAAGGTTCTTTACTTATTCTCTTACGAAATTGCTAGGGGGAAGGATATCGTTTTTGTTGATAGGTATGGGCGAGAATACCAACATATTCTCTCAGAGGAGGTAGAAAAGGCAACAGTTCCAGGAGCATCAACATATGCCCCATGCCCCCGATGAAGTGCCAAGAGCCACCTATACCCCTAGCAAGTCGCCAAATCCATTTTCAGAGGAGTATGACGCGACCTCACATTCTACCCGACCACAGACATTCAACAACCAAAACCAACCAGCAACTCAACCATCATTGCAAGCATGGCTTCGACACAGTGCAACATTAGAGCAAGCCCAAAACCGAGATGGTTATCAAGCTGCACGAGGGCTAAGGGATTTACAGGAACCACCACTCTATTCAAGGTATCAAGGAGAGAGTAAGCCAAATACTCAAGGGTCAACGAAACCTGGAAGACCACTCATAGAACGAGTTCGAAGAGATGAACCATCTCTTGCAAGAACTGTTAGAAATTATGGCTTAGGAGCACCACTGGGAGAGGAACCAGTCTACTACAGAAGACCAGAGGAGATATATAGATTGGGACGAGGAGATCCAATGATGAGATTTGTAGACCATCGTAGAATTAGACCTTCTCAAGTGCAAAAATGGGTAAATAAGAAATACACGGGAAACAGAGATCCTAGAGACCATGTAGCAGCCTTCGTGCGTGTAATTAGAGCGGAAGAGGTGTTAGACTTCCCTACCCAATTTGCAGGGTTTGGACTAACCTTAGAGGATGATGCTACTACTTGGTTTGACTCTGTGGAGCGTAGAGACTTTGAGTCTATGGAGGAAGTGTTTGACGAGTTTATCGAGGAATTCTCACAAAGGGGGATAGCTCATAATACTGTCTCACAAATCCATAAATTCAAATAGAAGGACGGAGAATCTGTGCGAAAGACAACCCTAAGACTAAAAAGTTTATCCCTATGGAAGAACTGCCAACTCAGTCCAGACTTATGCTTATATTTATCCAAGGACTAAGGAATGCAGATCTCCAAAAGGACTTACATATGAAAAGGAGCACGACATTAAATGAGTTAACAAAGGAGGCTCTTTACCTTGTAGACAATTGTGCGGTCTACAAAGAGGGTGAGTTCAAGAATCTTGATGACGATTCATCCTCGCAACAAAGTGGAAGCAAGTCTTCTAAGACAGCACCAAAAGGAGAAGTAGCTGTAAACCAAGAGTAGCTTGTAGAGGAAGTGCTAAAAAAGATTAACTTGTACACCAAACCCAAGGCTAAACAGCCCAAGTGGTGTGCTATTGAACAAAAATGGACAAACCATGGGACGGAGGAATGTTATTATAACAAGGGATATGTGAGAGAGAGACCTTATGCTCCCCAAGCTCAGGTAGCTTCTCCTCAAGCTCCACCGATGCCTAGGTATCAAGCAGGCAACCTAACAGGACCTGTAGGTGTAGAAAGACCACAACCAGTATTGGGACAACAACCACCCCTACCAGGATTACGACCAGTTGGCATAAGATACACACCAACCATAACCGAATCACAAGAGAAGTCTTTGGTGCCTATGCATGCATATTATGAATATCCCAGTGGATATGTGGCAAATCCTGTCTATTACCCATCGGAAGAACCCTCAACACTAGAACCATGGAGCATGATGGGAGGTGGAGGACCACCAACAACTGCGCAGGCAGCAGGAGAAGGAAGATATAGCTTGGATGAACGAACATTGTTGTTCATAGCCAACGGAGGCATGGGCAGGCCGAGACATGCATACCAACAAAGAGGAGCTCAAGGAGTACCTCAAACAGCCTAAAGGACCTCGCTACAAGTGTGGTGGAGACCATTGGCTAAGAGACTGTCCTCATGATGAAATCATTAGAGTCAACGTATATTGCACCGAGTGTGGAGTTACTCATTTGATTCCTGATTGCCCTAAGAACCCGAGCAAAGGAGCAAAAACCACCTTGAACATGCTGGAATAAGTGCCTTCCAGTGGAGGGTCAAAAAACAAGACAATCATACCTATTCAAGAAGTGACGCGAGCCCAAGCTCAAACAATGACGAACGAACCCATAATTGAAGAGCCAAAAACCGATGCCCCAAGTTCATAAACGAAAAATCAGAGAAGCACTTGGAAATCTAGAAAGGCGCGTATGAAAGCCAGGAAAGAACGAGAGTAAACGGCTCTATCCGAGGAGTTAAAACACACAAAGGATAGATTAGAGCGGTTAGAGGATCTAGCTAGCCTAAGCTCACACACTGCGGCAACCATAGCACCCAAGGAAATAGCAGAACCCAAAAGTGAAAGATCAGGAGGATCAGTACTGGCAGACAAGGTAAATGAGCAGTTAGATGCACTTCTAAAAGCTTACGAAGCCAGACTCAAAAAGAACCAAACCCAAGAGCAAAGATGGATGACTTATCCATATGCTGAAATAGAAAAACAGAAGTTGGAAATGTGTAGAAAGATGATTGAAACAACTCAATCTTTGATAGAAAACCTGCTTGGTAAACCTGCAAATTGGCATGAAGTACCAGCTCCAACCCCTATCAAACCAGTTTTTGAGGAACAAGTAGAAATGAAGGAAAGACTCACGAATGCCTATGAGTCTAGGGGAGAACCTATCATAGTGCCAAACACAACAGATGAGGCAAGTGAGGGGTTCTAGCCTAAAACATTGGCAGAGATGGATAAGGATTGTAACGGTCTAGATGATCTGTGGAAGCAAATCCGTGAGGCCAACGAAGCTAACAGGGTGAATTACCACATGAACAACATGAAAAAAGAGAAAAATGAGATCTTACCTCCTATTGAAGAATTTGAGGCAAGGTCGCAAATGAACTTTGATATACAATCACAAGGGGGAGACCAGGGATCAATTAGTTCTGGCACAGCCAACCAGACTCGCTGAAAACTCTACCTTCTTACCTAGGAGAGTATGAAGCCAAGAATGAGGTGAGAGCAATTCCATCTCAAAGACTTTCTTCTAACAGAGTGATGGATTCACAAGGGTTGATTGAGTTATTGTCCACCCCGGTGGCATGCACAATCACATTAGCTGAACTCCTAAGGTTACAACCAAACATGTGGACCACAGTAGGCAAATGCCTAGAAAAATCTGGAGTGAAAGATCCCACCTCGAAGCTTCAGGAAGGGATCAAAGAATTGGACAGACCTCAACTAAACACTAGGCCAGTACCATTAAACAAGGTTGGAGAGTATTGCGAGGGAGAAGATGGAAACACCACGCTACTAGTAGAATTCCAAAGAGTAGTTTCCAAAGCTATTCTTGACAAAAAATTTTAAAAAATGGGGAAAACCAGCTTTGAGAGCCACCCGAATGAAATTACAATTAGCAGATGGGTTCATGGAGAAGCCTCTAGGACTCTTAGAAAAGTGATTGTCACCTCATGTGGAATCGAGTATGAGCATACATTTGCAATAGTCGATTTCGACAAAAAGAACAATTACGAGATCATCTTGGGAGGACAATTCATGAGACAATTAAAGATGGTTTAGGATTGGGGTTACGACCACATATACCTCCGACATGGCGAGACAACAACCAAAATACACCTAAAAGACCATAGTTACAAGGATGTGAACCAGACACCAGTGGAAGAGTTTGATTCAGCTACAGTCGCAAGATCTGAACTCCCAGCATGGTTAGGGCAACAAAAAGAGCCATGGATGTGTGGAGCTTCACATTGTGGGAGCTTAAAAAGAGAGGAATGCGTCTTAGAAAGAGCTATTGAGGACAATGATTATATTCCGGAACCTTTTCCTGAAGATGCCTTGGAACCTCTGGAATGGAAACACATACTAGCAACATTGGATGTCTGTACCATTACAGATAGTCCAACAACAAAATTTTGTGATAAAGATGGCTATGATGTGCTACCCTATTACATGGTAAGTATTATACCAGGAGGAGATGAGATGGTAGAACCACCAGAAGAAGAAGAGTTTTATAACTCCTCTGAGCATCTGGAGGTAAATAATGATGCGGATAATGAGTGTTTAGACAACTCAAGTGAGCGTGGGGAGAAAACAGAGAATATCAAGTTTTAAGATTTTGCTAATCAGCACCCTAGACGCCAAGAACTCTATAGGAGAAAACGAGCAGAAAACAAAGCGAGAGAGAACCTGATGCCTAGGATAAAAGATAAAACTCACTATCTAATGCTTATAAAAGCAGAGGATTGTGTAAAAGATCAAATATCAGAAAAGTTCTCAAAAGTTCGAAAGGAAAGAACGTGAGAGGAAATAAGACAAGTACGAAAAGCTAAAACAGAAACAAAATCACAAAAATCTCAAAATTCAAAACAAGAAACAACAAAAGACCCAGAGTGGACCAAACTGGAGCATAAACAGAAATACCAAGAACTAAAACGGTCTTTACGAGAGGTATGGACTACTGAGGGAGATAGTGATGGTAAGGGGGAGTCGGAAACAGGAAACATGAATGTACCATCACACTATCGGAAATTTACCATCCAGGACAGAAAAATCATAATGACAGCACCAGCCAGGGAAAGAACAAACCAGGAATCTTACGATGAGCCGAAAAATGCAAAAAGGATAGACCTCGCTGAACCAAGTGAGAAGCCTCAGCCGGTCTATATAGCAACCGATTTAGATTCTGAAGAAGAAGAACAGCTAACACAACTTCTCAAGAAGTATAAAGATGTATTTGCATGGTCCTACAAAGACCTCAAAGGAGTTGATCCATCGATATGTTAACACACAATTTCTTTGAAATCAGATGCCAAACCTAGCAAACAACGTCCTTATACATATAATGACACATTTGCTAAACGAATCAAAAAGGAGATTGACAAGCTGATGGATGCTGAATTCATCTATGAAATCGAACATACAGATTGGGTGTCACCCATTGTGGTTGTCCCCGAAAAGAACGGAAAACTGCAAGTGTGTGTAAACCTCAAAAAGGTAAATGTAGCCACCATAAGGGATAATTATCCCTTGCCGATCACAGAACATGTACTCGAGAGGGTGGCCGAGAAAAGGGGCTTATTCCTTTCTAGATGGGTTTTCAGGATACAACCAACTGGCAATTGCAATAGAGGATCAACACAAAACAGCTTTTTCCACAGAATGGGGAATTTATGCGTATCGAGTTATGCCTTTTGGCTTAACTAATGCCCCAGCTACCTTTTAAAGGTTAATGACGCACGCGTTCAAAGAATACCTGAGAATATTCTTAGAAATATACATGGATGATCTTTGTGTACACTCTCTTCTATGAGAGGAACATATTGACCATTTGCAAAAGGTATTTGAAAAATGCAGAACATATCGAATCTGTCTTAACCCGAAAAAGTGTATTTTTATGGTTAGCCAAGGCCACATCTTAGGACGCATTGTCTCAAGAAATGGCATAACCACTGACCTAGACAAAATCAAGGTCATAGTAGACCTGCCCAGGCCTACTAATGCAAAACAAGTGCAATCCTTCATGGGACACTGCGGATATTATCGAAGATTCATATATATGTATGTAGTCATTCACAACCTCTGTATCGTTTGTTAGTCAATTTCAACTAGACTGAGGAGTGTGAAACTTCATTCCAAAAGCTGAAGGAAAACCTTGTATCCCCACTTGTACTTAAATCATTGGATTGGGAAAAGATATTCCATGTTCACATTGATGCATCTGCATATGCAATCGGGAGTATTCTGGCTCAACCTGGAGAAGGAACAAAGGATTTTCTAGCTTGTTATGCAAGCCGACAATTAAATAGTGCGGAAAATAACTACACAACCACCGAAAGAGAGGGGTTAGGAATGATTTATGCTGTAAAGAAATTTCGATATTATTTGCTCGCAAACAAATTTGTGTTCTTCACAGGTCATCAAGATCTCTTGTATCTGGTAAATAAACCATGCAATACTGGGAGGATTGTATGCTGGTTTATTATATTGCTAGAGTTTGATTTCATAGTGGTAGTCAAAAAGGGTAAAACTCATCTACGGGTGGATCATCTTTCAAGGCTATACAACGGGGAAGCTCCTGAAGGAGTAGATGATGACATACCAGATTCTTATCTTTTCAATATTGAAATGATGACAAGACAGGACGGCTGTATCATCTAGGATCGGACCAAATTCTACGACTATGTATAAATCCGGAGGAATTCGAGTGTTATTTGGAAGAAGCACATGTCCAGGATTGTGCATTTCATTGTTCAACAGTGAAAACACACCAGAGACTGAAACAGTTAGGGGTTTATTGGCCAACTATGTATGCCGATACACATGATTATGTTAACAATTGTGCTATATGTAGTGCCAAACGACCAGTGGATCAAGCGACATTGTTTCAGGTAAACATTGCACCTGCATGGAGTCAATATATCATTGATTTATTAACCACAAGGACGTTTCCTGAAAACATAACAAGAGCACGGAAAAGGGCTATAGAGCTGGAGGCTCGTGACTTTCAGTTAATTGGGAACCAACTCTATAAGCAAGGAAAGGACAATCAACTTAGAATCTGTGCAAGTGAAAGTGAATACCTACTGATTCTAGAACACGCACATGGAGGCATAAGTGGAGGCCATTTTTAAGACGGCAAAAATTGTCTTAACTGTAGGAATATGGTGGCCTACATTACATATGGATGCTGAAGAGTTTGTAAAGAGTTGTGACGCTTGTCAGTGCACCAAGGTACTGATAAAGAGAGATGAGATGCCACTACGGCCAATGATGGGAGCAAGGGCATTTGCAAAATGGGGCATTTATTTTGTAGGACCTATTTCACCCCCTGCATATCGCACCCATACCCAATATATCATTGTGGCTACAGACTATCTCACGAAATGGACGAAAGCCAAGGCAACACAAAAACTAGATGCACGAACCACTGCACAATTTTTGTATGAGAATGTTTTTGTACGATACGGTTTACCAATAGAAATTGTCAGTGATCGAGGAACACATTTTCTTAATGAAGGCATTGAATATCTGCTAGAGGAATTCATGGTCATACATAGAAAATCTGCTCCATATCATCCACAGGCAAATGGACAAGCTGAGGCCACAAATAAAACACTATCCACCGTACAACATGGTGTTTGGCCTAAATGCTATATTACCCATAGAGTTTTTTATTCCAACTCTACGAGTAGCGAAACGCTTAGAATGGACAGGGCATGAGCTCTCTTCAAGAATAGATGATCTTGAAAAGCTAGATGAGCTCCACTTGAGAGTTGTAGCTTCGATCTATGCTAAAAAGAGAAGACAAAAAGAGTTTTTTGACAAGCATGTGCGCACGAAAGAGTTCCAAACGGGTGATTATGTACTTGTTTATACCTTGAAGCAACATGCCAAGAAACTTAAAAAGCGAGGGATGGGACCCTTTATGATTAGTGACCTATCACAAAGCGGCGTTGTCAAGCTTGTTACATTAGCAGGTGAAGAAATGCCAAATTGGATTAGTGGGTGTTGATTAAAGAAATATCATTTACCACTAATACAGGATATGCTTCAACAAATCCATCAAGAAAAACAATGAATGAAGGAGAAAAGAGGGTAAGAGAAGAAGCTCAAGCAGAAGCAAAAGAATGCATTGCAAAAAGATGACTTCTGCGACAACAACAACAATGTGGATCACTGTTGCAAATCAATGCCATTCGACTAACGACTTTTGATGAAGACACAGTGGAGCCAATAATTGCAGTCAAAGTGGGTAGCAATCAAGTTGAACCGACGGCATTGCTTGATTCCGGAGCTCAAGCAAATTTGATCTCTTATAGATTATACAAACAACTCAAGCCCACAGGTCAATTTCATCCTACTCCACAAGTGTTGGAAAGTAGTACATCACATTCACTAAAAACATTGGGCGGGACTATATTGCATGTACAAATACATCAATATATTTATCCACACAAGTTTTATGTGGTCGGGGATGAAAGCACACAACACCCCATGTTGTTGGGAAAACCTTGGCAAAAAGAGTACAATGTGCAGATAAATTGGAATGCGAATGCAGTCAAGATTCAGCATGCACAAGAACAACAGGTGGTAGCCTTTGCTCAACAACCCCAGAAGAATCAACTGCCAGCCATGCAATCACTGGATAACGAGCCAAAAGAAAGGGTGCCACTAAAGAACAAACAGGGAACTGTCAACTTTGTTCACTACAAGTATAAAAAGTCACAGACTGCAGTGAAAAGATCAGAGTTAGCAACACGAGAAAAACAAGTATGGGTGCGGAAGGATAGAAATGACATGGCAGACAAACCACAATACAACGGAAGAATTCAACAGAACCAGATAGTTCAACCAAAACCCAAGGTAATAAAAAAGATCTGGATCCCAAAGAAAATGCTTAGCAACAACTCAAATACAACTCGCATCTCAATCCCGAAACCGAAGCAAAAGAAACTCCCTTCAGTACAAGCAACATTGGAAGGCAAACAACTGCATATGCAACCGGCAAACCGACTTATGTGGGTGCCAATCAGAAACAAAACAATGGCAACCAAGGCAGTGGCAATAAACCTACAAATCTCGGCCAAACAAATCTACCAATGGAAAGCAAAAGAGACCAGGTCTACGGCCAATTCCGCCACGAAAATTCCCTCCAAGGAGACGACTACGGCCATAACAACAGTAGCGGCAAAGTAAGCGACTTTTGCAAGAAATACAATCAAACAAAGAGCAGTAGAGTTATAGATTTTACTTGCAAAGAAAATAGGAAACCTGGACGGTGAATGCCAATAATCATCTTTCTTATACCCTTCTCTTGCACAACATTAATTTTTCCATGCATTGACCGAGTATGCACTATATAGAGCCACATTACATGGCCAAGCATTAGCACAATTTTTTCAACCCATGCACGGCACATACTTCGAGGCGATAGCTTGTCGTCCGGGAGGACTCTGGCTAGGAGGGGGGAAGGCATTCTCAAATGCGGACCCAATGGCAGAAAGATAAAAAAAGGACATGTTTTTCGACGATTTTTAAGGGTTGTTGTTTGATTGCAAAATTTTCTAGACTAACACAAGTACATATGCCCTTATACAGTATGAATCTATAGGTATATGGAGCCAAACGCCAAATCAAGCCCCTAGGTGTGTGTATATAAGTAAAAATAGCCATTTTTCAGACAAAATATTAGTAAAACGGAGAAATCAGGCCATAAAAATTGCATGTGAGTGTATATAATGTTTTGTAGTGATGTTTTTGATTTATTATGATTTTTGGGGATTTTTTGGGTTTGATTTTCTATTTTCCTTTTAATTTTGCTAATTTTCGGTAGAAAAACTTCAAAAATACAAAAAGCAGGTGAAAAACGGTCGTAATGAAAAACAAAAAATATGGGGATGATCAGTGACTATAGAAAAACCTATGGTACAGTGGGGGTGTAATTATAAAACTGGAGAAGAAAGCGTGTTTGGCCAGATTTTGACCGAAACGTCAAATTTCTTGCAAACTGGGAAAATGGAGTCCAAATCAAGAAAGTTTTGAGCCTAAACTTCATCTCACAAGTATTTGGTTCATAAAAGTGGTTCGGGGAACCCCATCATAAGAAATTTTCACTTCATTTTCAGCTCATTTCCACTATTGACCTTTGAGAGAGAGCTTCTGCCACCTAGAGCGAACGGAACTTCCAGCAGCTTCTACGACGCGCATGACTACCCGATGGGCTTCAAACATGAGAGGTAGGCTCACCACCTTGAGCTTTTCACGCATGATTGTCGTTTTGTCGCGAAAACTAGCATAGGGCTCACACAGAAAGCGGGCAGTAAAGACCTACAAGTAGAGGTGACCACCTAACGGCTAACCCAAAAGCAATGATATTTCATCGGCAGCTTACCCTAGCACAGGAGACCAGTCTTGGATGCCCAAAGACAGTAGAAAACCATCGGGAAAAACCCTAATTCCTAGAGCCCCGCAAGAGGCCACCAAATGGGAAATCGGCGGAGAGGCGCCCAAATGCTACCAAAATTCATGGGTAGAGGAGCATCTCGACATGCTCGACAAGGCTATGTAGCCCACATGAACGAAGGGTGACCCGAAGTGGCACTAAACTTCAGAAACATCATCAGACACACAAAGCGTCAAATAGCTCTCGCGGCAAACCGCATGTCCGTTTGCCACCAAACTTCACGAGCGGCTTTCTTAGACCATCAACAACCAAGTCTTATGGTGGCAGACCACCACAATTCATCAAAGACATGTAAACGCAACCACGGGTGCTTCTAGAGCGACAAATTGCCAAATGAAGCTCCGGTGAAGCCAAAGTCGACAAAAACCATACAGTAAGGATCCCCAAGGGATCGGGAAGCTATGGAGACCAACATCAAGAAATTTCATGGTCAAAAAGCACTCCAGAAGTCATAAAACGACTCGGAGGCTCTGAAATCAACACAAGGAGTTATTTTCTATCTATTTGACTTTTTTGTTGAAATTAGGCTTAAAAGGGACTTAGGGAGACTAAGGGCAGGCACTAGTGGCACCTTCACACAAAATTTCATCAGGAGACATCCTACGCGTAGGATGTCTCAAGCCCATTTTTGGGCACAAAACCCAATATTTCTCATTGCACAAATTTTCTAAATAGCCTTTACATGCTAGCCACCAAGTTTCATCACATGTGGACAAAAATTGACCTCATATGTATGAAAAAACGCAAAGTCAGGACATAGAGGCAATAATGGGCCATATACCTACCAAAACTTATCCAAATCACATGAAACTTGCACAACACATTCATGAGCACATTGCCAACCAATCTGTGCGGTCACCTGCAAAAAATGATGAAGTAGACATCCTACGTGTAGGATGTCTATTTGACAATTTTGGCCTACAGAGGGTGTTTTTCCATTCCAGATCTATTCATATCATCTTCAAGAGCTCATATATCAAGTTTGAAGCCATTCTAATCATTTTTGACCCCCAACACCTCCAAGATGCACTTTTTGAGCCCAAAAACACTACACATGGTCTTACCAACACCAAATCTTGTCCAAATCAAAATCCAAGAGCATGGCCATGTTCCACAGGCCAAGAGCTACCCACATAACAAATCTCAAGCTATTTTGATGAAATAGACATCCTACTCGTAGGATGTCTCTAGCATAATTTTGACCTTCTGTGCAAACAATGACATCATGGGAGCCATTACCATGGTGCAAGGAGCCCATATATCAATTTTCAACCCATTTGGATATCATTTGCCACCTGTTGTGGACATTCTACCCAATTTATGAGCATAAAGCCTGAATCTGCCCAAAAATGCACATTTTGATGCCCAAACCCTATTCCAATCATATAGCCATGTTGTACAGGCCAAGGACCACCAGCCTGCCAAGTATCACCAAAATCTGATGAAAAAGACATCCTACGCGTAGGATGTCTAAATGATAAATTTTTGCCAGAATCATACTGTGAGCACATGCACAGTTTTCCAAGTTCCTTTTAAGTTTGATTTTCAATTTTCAAGTCGTTTGGATAGTTAAAGCTCTGTTTCTCAGCTGATATGGAAAAAACGCTAACTTCGGACTACTGAGTGCAACAGGATCTATGGCATCCACAAAGTCATCGACAACGAAGAAGAGGATGACCATAAAATATTATTTGGAAGAAGTAGAGCCCTTTGTCATCTCAGAAGGAACTCCAAAGCCAACCAACACGTGGATCCAAGAGGACTTGCTAGAGTCAAATGATCTGAAGATCTACCAAGGCGTGTTCAAAGACACCGAGGGAAATGTAATAGAGCTACCCATGCTACCGTAGAAGCTCGATGAGTTTGTCAGAAGCAAGATGGAAGAGTACCTGGAGAAAATAGATCTCCACAATTATTTTGAAGTTGTTCCAGCTAGAATTGACATAAAAAGAGTATGGGAGTTCATGATTACAATCAAAGAAGATGGAGTGGCTAGAGTTACGGATCTACAAGGCAAGTCAAACACGGAGATTGTAATCACAGAGAGAGTGGTGGCAACTGCACTAGAACTCTCCAACAAAGGGGATAGTGTAACCAAAAGAAGGGATGAAGCAAAGGTGTACACGAAAAAGAAAGGCAACTACACCTTTGAAGACATTGCTAACCCTAAAGTGGAAATCGTGAGTCAGCTATACAACCAGTACTTCCATATGTGTACAAAGCGGCCACAAAAGTAAAGAATGCCGCCTGGAGCAATTGCCACAACCTTCACCTGGGCAATGTAGAAAAGCAAGCCGAAGGTAATCAACTATGCAGCTTCTATACATGATAATCTGGTGAAGATGGGAAACAAGAACCCCACATACATTGTGACGGGTGAGCTAATCACGAAAGTGATTTATGGGGCATTGCACGCCAAGGGAAGATGGCCTGACCCTTCGTCACAAAATGACTGGCTAAGGCCCAAGGAAGAGGAATAGCCCAAAGCACCAAGAGTTTCCACAAGGTTGAAACACCGTTTAGAAACCATGCAAGAGGAGCAGCCAGAGTTGAAGAAAGGAAAGAAAGAGAGTGTCCAACTACAAGTCAAGGAGACGAAATCACAGAAAGTGGCACGGCTAGAGTGGCTAATGGAAAGTTTCAGAGCCAAAAGAGCCCTCAAGGGAGATTTGAGCGAGCTATGGAAGCCATCACTAGAAGCAATGTCGAGATCATCCCGAAGGGTGCACAGAGACAGATTTGAATATTATATTAGGAATTTTGAGATTCTGGATGCCACGACAGAAAATATCCCACATGTACCATTTACAGAAGCAGTAGTGGAGGGAGTCCAACGGCAACTGCTAGAAGAGCAAGAAGGCAAAGAGAGAGAGAGAGGAAGACAAAGGCGGACAAGGATTTCAAGAAAGTAGCGGCAGCATTACTGAAGAGGAGTCTTCCATCGAAGTCATGGGGGTAAGGTTTAAGCCAAGCAACCAAGAGACCTCTTGTCAAGGCTTGGAGGAGGTAGGTCCTCAAGAGAACAAAGGTGTTCAAGATGAAGGGATGCTGGAAGGTATGCTATCAACAACACTTACAAAGGATGAAAGAGAGGAGTTCAAATGTGTGCTAAGGAAGTTTCCTAGGCTTTTTGCTAAAGACTACACCGACGTGCGTGGGGTAGATGTTGTTCAACACAAGATTGAGTTAAAGCCTGAGGCCACACCTAAAGCTCAGAAGCTACGAAGGCTAGGAGTTATAAAGGAACAGGCTCTACTCAAGGAGGCAAGAAAGCTTCTAGCAGCAGGTTTCATTTATCTAGTGGAGAATTCAGAGTGGGTCTCTCCTGTTGTTGTCACTCCTAAGAAAAATAGCAAGTGGAGGGTGTGTGTGGATTACCGTCCCCTCAATGAGGCAACAAAAAGAGATCACTTTCCCCTCCCATTCCAAGATGAGATACTAAATGAGGTAGCTGGTCATGAGAAGTACACTGTGTGCGATGGTTACTCAGGTTACTTTCAAATAGGGATTGCATTGGAGGATCAATTGAAAACAACCTTTATCACTCCTTGGGGTTGTTATGCTTTTAGAGTCATGCCATTTGGTCTGACAAATGCTCCTGCAACATTCCAACGTTTCATGAATATGGTGTTTCAAGCATTCTTTGGAAAGTCAATTAGGGTGTTCATTGATGATTTCTGTATTTATAGCTCAAAATCATTGCATCTACAAAGGGTAGAAGAAGGTTTAAAGAAGCTCTACGACATGGGAGGTCAACTCAACCCCGACAAGTGCCATATAGGTGAGGATGAAGTAATCTTGCTTGGTCATAAAGTTTCTTACAAAGGCATTGAAGTGGATCCTTCAAAGGCAAAGGCTCTTATTGAGCTACCATCACCCAAGAGTCTTAAGGAGGTCATCTCATTTATTCAAAAGGTGAAGTATATGTCACGCTTCATTCACTTAGCCTCGGAGTTACTTCACCCTTTGCAAAAGTTGACACAACAAGTAGAATTTGCATGGTCTGATGAGCTTGAAGAGTACTTTTGTAACATTAAATCCATTTTGTCAGAGCTACCAACACTCATGCCTCCTTGTTGGGAGTACACATTCTTTGTTAGCTCTAGTGCTGGGAAAGAAACTATTGGTGCAGTTTTGCTACAACAAGATCCCTATAGTAGCAGGATGCGGCCCATCTACTTTGCTAGTAGGGTCATGAATGCTTTAGAGAGAGGCTACACGGAGGCAAAACTCATGATGCTTTCTCTCATGTTTGCGATAAGGAAGTTTAGATCCTACTTGCTCCCAAAACCTTTTGTAATCCTCACCGCAGAGAACTTGTTCCCTTGGGTGTCATCTCAAATGAATCTTAGTACTAGGATCTCAAAGTGGATTATGGAGTTGCAAGAGTTTCAATACTCTTTCAAGGTAGAAGATAGTGTGCGTGCACAATTGGCAGGGATTCTCACTTATAGGGTGCATGAAAAGGAGATTAAGGTGCCTGAAGTAAAGACCCTACCATTGCCACCACCAAAAAGTATTCCTAATGCTTTTACCTTGTTCTTTGATGGAGCTTTTCGTCGAGCCACAGGAAAAGCAGGGGGAGGGCTAGTGTTGCTCAACCCAAGTGGAGAGGTGGTCATGAAAGAGAAGTTCAATCTACCAAGTTCAGCTAGCAACAATGAAGCAGAATATGACACACTACTTCATGGTTTAAAAATAGGCATTGTCCATGGTATACAACGTCTCATGGTAAAAGGGGATGCACTTCTCATTGTGAAGCAGATTTTAGGCATTTGGGCATGCAAAAATGAAAGACTAAGGGCCAAAGTTCATACCATCCGTAGGCTATTTAATCAATTTGAGGAGGTGCAATTATATCATATTCCTAGGAAACAAAATGAAGATGTTGATTTACTTACACAACAAGCCGTTGCATGTGTAAAGAAAGAAGTGCAGGTCATCATGGTGGCGGCTGCTATGAAGCAACCGAGGTACCAGGGATTGGAGCCATTGGCTCCCATCATTGGCTACATTTTGGAGGGTGAGTTTCCACCAGACTTCACAAAAGCTCAGAAGAGGAGACTCATGAAGAAGGAAAGCATGTATCTCTTCCTAGAAGGCTCCCTCTATCAAAGAGGGAAGGATAAAGTGTGCAGAAGAGTACCAACTATCGCGGAAATTCCAGCCATTCTAAAAGGTTTGCATGAAGAGGCATGTGGTGGTAATTTTTCCCAAGAATTAACTGTGAAGAAGATTTTGCTTGCGGGGTATGTTTGGCCAAGTCTGCATGTGGATGTCCAACATTGGTGTAAAAGTTGTCACAATTGTCAGGTAAATGGGAATAGAAGATTGATTTATGGTCCAAGGCAAATTGTGCTTGCAAATGGACCCTTTGAAAAGTGGGGCATTGATGCTATGGGTCCTCTTCCTAGGACAAAAAATGGTAAACTCTACATTCTAGTGGCTGTAGACTATATGACTAGGTGGGTGGAAGCACAAAGTGTGGCAAAGGTAAATGAGAGGACAGTGAGCAAATTTGTCTACACTCACATTTGTTGTAGATTTGGCACACCTTTGGAGATTGTTTCTGATAATGGTCCAGGGTTTAGAAAGGGATTTCTCACAGAAGTCTGTGAAGAACTTCACATTCTACATCGTCACAGTACACCCTACTATCCCCAATCAAATGGTTTGGTAGAAAAAGCTAATGGTGTCATTGCAGGCATCATTAGAAAGATGGTGAAAAACAAGACAAAGTTGTGGGATGACTTCTTGGATGGTGCCTTGTGGGCGTATCGAACCACATATAGGGAAGTCACGGAGTTCACACCATTTCACTTGGTCTATGGTCAAGAGGCTTTACACTCAATTGAACTAAACATTCCAACAATGCGACTTCATGGCAAATCAGCACAAGATGATCAAGAAGCATGGATGGATCGACTTCTTACCTTAGCTGAGCTTGAGTGGAAAAGAGAAGCAGCATACGAGTGCTATAAGAGGAAAGCCACACAGACAAAGGAGAAGCTTGACAAGAAACTGAAGGACAAAGGCATCAATGAAGGAGATCTTGTGCTAAGGTATGACAATCGACTCGATAATCGTTTTGATGCCAAATTTGAAACAAGATGGCAGGGGCCATACATAGTCAAGAAGGCTTTCAATTCAAGTTACTATCAACTTATGGACTTGAATGGGAAAGAGCACTCCAGGAAGGTAAACGGCTATCGCTTGAAGCCTTACTTGAGTCGCCTTCTACCAAAGGATCTACCAGAGCAAAAGGCAACTATCCCATGTAAGTATTGTTCCATGAAGCATGAGTGTAACACAAACCAAAATTCCAAGGGGCCAAACAATGAAGATCTTGTCAAGGACTCTGAAGCACTCTCTTTGGAAAAGATTCTTTATGATGGTACATGAATATACCATCATCCTGGGGGAGGGCTAATGATAGCCGTTTTTTCGGCTCT
The DNA here is from genome assembly GCF_014529385.1 of Adiantum capillus-veneris. Lineage (NCBI taxonomy): Eukaryota > Viridiplantae > Streptophyta > Polypodiopsida > Polypodiales > Pteridaceae > Adiantum > Adiantum capillus-veneris. Next base: position 115,130,329 of record NC_140953.1, on the reverse strand, counting down.
CTGTAATTGCCATAGTGAGTTATCTCACCCTATCAAATCACTCAAACACTGTGGTTACCCTCACCCTTTCACTGTATATAGGTGCGTGTGAGTTAGGGGACTTTTCCCATATCTCCTTACTGAAATAAAAAACCCTCAATTAGCTAGTCATTGGGCTAATTGAGCCAAAAATATAAAAAATATAAGTATATTATGGCCCATGCGTATGTAAATATTTCTTTGTATATAGGGCCTAAATAAAAGATTTTTTCATAATTATTTTGGTATTTATTTAAATATTTCTACCTAGGTGTGTGTTATTTATGCTCTGTACATTGCCTCACCATTACCACAATTTTTCTTACCATTTTTCATACTCTTTATTCCATATAGAAATATTTTCATGTAAGCTTCTCTTATATTTGGTGTAACTCCACCCCAACAAAAATCCAAAAAAACTAGTTTTATTGATGTGTATATTTTTTCACTATTGTGATTTTTCCCTTCCTACATCTATTTTGTTTTTTTTCTAAAAAATTAGAACACCAAAAATATTTATCTTTTTATGGTAGCCTCATAATGAGAGAGATTTCTTTTGACCCCTTTATATTTTTTCCACTTATATTATTTATATTTGACATGTACATATTTTTTAGACCCTCAATATTTGATTTTCTTAGTTGTACTATTCACTTATATCATGATCTCAACAATATCTTCAATTATAGACCTACCAAATAAGGTCAAGGGTAGGTGGCATGCATACATGCACTATGGAGGGCTCACTCTTGGAGGTATTCAAAAGAATCATCCAAAGAAGGACCCCACAAGGACCTTGTGCAGTGGAAAAAAACGGTCGGTTTTGCTGAATTTTTAAAGTTCACTTGCTCTCCAAATTTGAAAAGGTGATACATACAAACGTTGTAGCTCATAGGCTGAACTTTTGCCTCAAATTTTTTCATATTTTTTTGAGCTACGAGCTGTGAGCTATGATTTTATTAGTGGACCCCAGTTTTCCCATGCTATGCAGCCACACTCTCTCTTCCACTTTATCATTTTCCTCTTTCACACACACTTCTCCACTCATCATCCCCACCTCTCTCACCACTCCTCTCTGCACCCTACTCACCTTCTCCTCAACCTTGAAGAATAAGAGAGACCATGGTGAACTCATACCTCCCACACACAATTCCATTCCAAAATTGACCACCTAGTCTCATTTTTCCTCCTCCAAATTACCCATATCTATCAAAAAAACCACAAAATTCAGCCTCTTCTCTTAAAAGACAGCATCATGGTGGTTGATTACTCAGCTTCAATTACCTTGTCTCTCAAGGAAGGTCAAGAGTGGAGAAAAAATGTACCGTCAAAGCTAGTGGACCGTCAACAAGCGTCAAATTGGCCCTACTCAAGACACTTGGAGCATCAACCTTGTAAGAAATCCACCTTTTCTTACCTCTTAACAGTTTTTCTTCCTTATTTGTATCCTACATGGATACTCCCATTGTAAATATCCAATTCCATTTGTAAATTAATACTAACTCTACTAACACTAACCCACTATGAAAAGTCCTATCACCTCCATTTCTCTCCTCTCTCTTTCCTCACCAACTTCTTGATAATTCCAAGCAAAAGAAATTAGATAAATTTCTAAAAATCTAACCCAACCATGGTTAGAGAAGTAACCCTAGCCTTCAAAATTGCTATAAAAGGAGGGTGTAGCTAACACAAAAAGGGGGGAGAAGAAAGAGCATTATGCTATAGCTTGAGAAGTCAAGCTCAACCCCTTGAGAAGGAGCTCTTGAGTGGAATCTCATTGGCATTAGGCATATGTATGTATTGTATTAGGGGTGATTAGCAAGGGAACTCTATGCCATTGTAAGAGAGAGTGATCATTAAATTGAGAGTAGGAAATCTATCATTTCTCCTACTAGAGTAAGCCCAACATTTGCTGAATCAAGGAGGGTGAATTTGGACTAAGCATGGATACCTTGTCTCCCTTCCAACGTGAAGTCATGGACAATAATGATGTGTAAGTGTCTTGGTGTTTTATTTAAGTTCTTGATAGCTTGTCTCCGGGTATTGTTATCAATTTAGCCATAAATCCCACATGCTGTAAGAGGGCGACAGGGTGGAGAGGACTCCCCTGGCCTTAAGACAGTGATTGGGGTGGCTTTTTTCTTGTGATGTGTTGTGGTGTAATTTACTCAGGCTATGTTGAACAAATACTAACTCACTTTGATTGGTCATGACAGATTTGTAAGAAGGTATTAGTGCAACAAGCACCCCTTCCCCCTTCTCTCTCTTTCTTACATATATATATTTATGTTTGCTTGATCATTAACGATACACTTCAAAGCAGCCTGAGCACCATCTCTCTCTCTCTCTCTCTCTCTCTCTCTCTCTCTCTCTCTCTCTCTCTCTCTCTCTCTCTCTCTCTCTCTCTCTCTCTCTCGTGTTTTAGTGTGTGAGAGTATTCCATTGGTGTTAGGGTTAGTGTAAATTCCTTGCTTGTTTGTGGATTGCTCTAACGATTCTCCTCTTTTGCGTCCTAGTTCGCTCTTAAACTAGGTGGTGCCCCTTGTGTAGTTGGGATTTGGCTGGGGGTTTGTTGTTTTGGTTTGTGTTGTGTTGTGCCCCAGCCCCATTGAGTAGCACAGGAGCCTTGAAGGGTGTCTAGAGGTTGCTCTTCTTGTTGCCCGCCCCGGACCGCTTCAAATTGGTGTCCCCACGGAGGAAAACAACTCGTGTTTGTTTTTGTGTAGGATCAACTTTTAGCATAGTCAATTAGTTTGCATGAATCACGAGAGTTTGTATGATCCTTTCATTCCCATTGCAAGGCAAAAGATACACATAATTGTTAGTACTAAGTTGCAATTTCAACAGGTAATTCGTAGGAGTTTAGGTCCTCTTAGGTTAGCCGAGATAAACACTTCGGTAAATCCTTTTATTTTGCCTCTCATTAGGTACGATATTAGCTTGGACGTTTATATTTTTGTGTTATTTTAAGCATTAGGACATGCATAGGCCATGGATAATGGCCCAGGAATAGAGGTTTTTCCCTTTCATTTTACTCCACACATTAGAGTAAACGTTGCAATTAGTAGAAAGATCCATTTTCAACAACGAATGGTGTTCATGTTTGGTGCCCAAAGAGTAGGAGAAATTTTTGCATCACCAAACCCTGTCATTCTACCTCTCATCAACTACCACACTTATTTTGATGTACATGTGTTCATTTTATTTTAAAATGAAGTGCAGCCGCACAAAATAGTGTGTAGGTTTGTTTTTTCTTTGTCCAAGTTGTTACAAAAAACAAAAAAAGATCATTTGTTCTAACAGGGAATGTGTGTGCAGTGAAAGTTCAATCCTTAGAGATCTAGCTCTATTACCAATTGAGTTGCAGGAGCAAGTAGTAAGGCGTCTCCCTCATAACAAGAGGGTGGTGAAGTTAAGAAGAAAGGTCCTACGCGTGGATTCCATTTTCCTCTTGTTGTTGGGCACTAAGGAAGACCGCGCATTCATCCAACTAGTGTGTGCCCTAAGATTGGTAAAAAGAGTGAAATTTGGCGTTTGGCGAGTGCATTTCACCATTGAGGAAGACTCTTCAGGAAACTTGCGGCCAGAGTTCATGCTTCATAGACTCACATTTGGTGAATTTTTCCCTCATTTGCGTCTTATTAATAGTCTTTCTTTCGGTTTCAACAAAGGAGATAGGGAGCTATTCAGAGCTTGTCTTAATAAAGAGAGCATAGAGAAGATTGAAAATTTGTATAAATTCTCATCCTTCTCTACTTTCTATGACACTTTGTTCATAGAGACATTGTAAATCTCTTTATGCTTTTGAATGATTTAACCATAATCCTAAGGAGTTTTTGCCCAGGAATTTTGTAGCACAAGTGGAGTCTTTAAATCTTGCAAACTTGATTGGACTTGATGAGGATGCTCTTTTTGAAATTGTGAGAAGGTTGCCTCACTCCGACTGTGTGGAACTCGAAGGAAAGGAGCTCCTAGTCAATTGCTACTTTCTCACGGCCTTCGACGAGCATGAAGATCTAGTTTTTATACAAACCGCTTGTGCGTTGGGAATTGTAGAGCAAGTGCAATTTATCACTTGGGATGTGGTTGCTCTTTTGGATCCAGAAAATGAAGTTCTAGAGGTTTCTGTTTATCGCCTTAGCTTTGAAGAATTTCAACCCTTCTTAGAGCTCATCAATAGTCTACCTTTTTGTTTTGATCAAACAAATCGAAACCTCATTGAAGCTTGGATAGCTGAAGAAGAAAACCTAGAGTGGTATTTTCTTACTTCTTCATTTGCAGGCGAGTGGTTCTAAATCTCTATTGTATCCCTTATTGTAACTCGTGTTGTAATCTTTCATAATAATGGAGAGCCAACGCCAAATGTCTGGATATCCTCTTTTCTTTGGAGAGCCTGGAGAGGATGCAGAATTATTTTTAGCAAATTTCAAGATGTCTTGCCGTATCAAGAGGATAGTAACCGATCAAGAACGTGTAGAAATGTTTGAGGTGGTCCTTAGGAAAGATGCTAGTACTTGGTTTGACTCTTTGCCTGAGGAAGTTAAGGGGAATTACACAGAAGTTTTGAATCGTTTTAAGAGATACTTCTTTGATCCCCAAAACACTCAAAAACTATGGCAAGACATTGTTTCTCATAAGCAAAAAGACTTAGATGACTACTACTTGTACAAGCAAGAGTTTCTACGTCTTTGGGCTCTATGGATACGAAATGTTGCTAACCCTGGTGATGGTGCAGAATTTTTAAAGAAGGAGAGGTTCATAGCCGGACTCTTTCCTGACCTTAAGGTAAAAGTTGAGGCGAGTGCACCTGCTACTTTTGATGCAGCTGAAACTAGGGCTGCTGAGAAGTATAGGAAACTCAAGTGCTTAAGGGGAGATGTTCCAATAGAAGGTCTTAGACCCAAAGGTAAGTCACAAGCATCAACATCTAGGGAGCTTCCTGAGTTAACGGCTGAAGTGATTGAGAAGTTAAATGAATCTTTAAGCAGCCTGTCAATTCACCTTGCACAAGCTGTAGGTCCAAAGGGACAAGCAAAGAAGTCAGAAGAGAGAGAGCCACAAACTAGGAGAGTCTTGCAATGTTGGAATTGCGGAGAGTCTGGACATGGGATGTATAATTGTCCTTGGCCCCGTGGAGAGCCAGGGAGACCTAACTTGAATTACCCAGTGATGAATGCAGGAGAAGGAGCTGGACAACAACAAAGGCTTCTACAAAGGCCAAATGGACCAAGACCACCTCCACAAGGGGTAGAAGGAGTTCCACCTTTGCCAGATCCAAATGTGCATGTGGTAGAGGTGACAAATTCAAATGAGGTTGACATGGAAGCCAATGGCATTAAGCGTGGCCGAGGAAAAGGTAAAGAGAAAGAAGGAGTCACATCACAGAGTGACCATGGACAAGGCAAGAAGGCAAAGGAAACCAAGGAAACCAAGAGGAGTCGACGTCGTATCAACCTCCAAGACTTCCCTCTTGGACAGGGTATGGCTCCGTACAACTTGTTGCAAGACATGAGAGGTAAGGGTCCTGATATTTCATGGCCTCAATTTCTTGCATTATGTCCACAAGTTAGGAGGGATTTAACAAGGGCAGTTAGCACTAGGAGAAAGGTAAAAGAGAGTGTGCCTGTTGTAAAAATTGCACAAGCTGAAATGAATGAGGACATTACACCGATGCTAGACTGTTACATCAAAGGAAGATTGGTTAGGAAAGGTCTAGTGGATGGGGGTGCACAAATTTGCATCATGACAGAGGGACTCATGCAAAGACTAGGCATGCACATCCAGGAGACACATGAAATCAAAGTCAAGATGGCAAACAATAGCAAGGCTAGGTGTGTAGTCATTTGTAAAAATGTCTTTGTAGAGGCCTTTGGCATTAAGAAAGCGGTGGATTTTTATGTTATGTCGACCAAGGGAAGTGGTTATCCATTTATCCTAGGAAGACCATGGCTAATGAAAATGCGAGCTTTGCAGGATTGGGAGAGTGGGAAATTAATTTGCAGGAATGACAATCATAAGAAGGTTGTCTTTGACATGAAGGAGCAACGCCAAGAGGAGCTCCATGAAGAATCATCTGAAAGTGAGACGGAAGAAGGTTGGACCGATAGCACTTCAGAAGAAGAAAGTAGCGGCAGCATTACTGAAGAGGAGTCTTCCATCGAAGTCATGGGGGTAAGGTTTAAGCCAAGCAACCAAGAGACCTCTTGTCAAGGCTTGGAGGAGGTAGGTCTTCAAGAGAACGAAGGTGTTCAAGATGAAGGGATGCTGGAAGGTATGCTATCAAAAACACTTACAAAGGATGAAAGAGAGGAGTTCAAATGTGTGCTAAGGAAGTTTCCTAGGCTTTTTGCTAAAGACTACACCGACGTGCGTGGGGTAGATGTTGTTCAACACAAGATTGAGTTAAAGCCTAAGGCCACACCTAAAGCTCAGAAGCTACGAAGGCTAGGAGTTATAAAGGAACAGGCTCTACTCAAGGAGGTAAGAAAGCTTCTAGCAGCAGGTTTCATTTATCCAGTGGAGAATTCAGAGTGGGTCTCTCTTGTTGTTGTCACTCCTAAGAAAAATAGCAAGTGGAGGGTGTGTGTGGATTACCGTCCCCTCAATGAGGCAACAAAAAGAGATCACTTTCCCCTCCCATTCCAGGATGAGATACTAAATGAGGTAGCTGGTCATGAGAAGTACACTGTGTGCGATGGTTACTCAGGTTACTTTCAAATAGGGATTGCATTGGAGGATCAATTGAAAACAACCTTTATCACTCCTTGCGGTTGTTATGCTTTTAGAGTCATGCCATTTGGTCTGACAAATGCTCCTGCAAAATTCCAACGTTTCATGAATATGGTGTTTCAAGCATTCTTTGGAAAGTCAATTAGGGTGTTCATTGATGATTTCTGTATTTATAGCTCAAAATCATTGCATCTACAAAGGGTAGAAGAAGGTTTAAAGAATCTCTATGACATGGGAGGTCAACTCAACCCCGACAAGTGCCATATAGGTGAGGATGAAGTAATCTTGCTTGGTCATAAAGTTTCTTACAAAGGCATTGAAGTGGATCCTTCAAAGGCAAAGGCTCTTATTGAGCTACCATCACCCAAGAGTCTTAAGGAGGTCATCTCATTCATTCAAAAGGTGAAGTATATGTCACGCTTCATTCACTTAGCCTCGGAGTTACTTCACCCTTTGCAAAAGTTGACACAACAAGTAGAATTTGCATGGTCTGATGAGCTTGAAGAGTACTTTTGTAACATTAAAGCCATTTTGTCAGAGCTATCAACACTCATGCCTCCTTGTTGGGAGTACACATTCTTTGTTAGCTCTAGTGCTGGGAAAGAAACAATTGGTGCAGTTTTGCTACAACAAGATCCCTATAGTACCAGGATGCGGCCCATCTACTTTGCTAGTAGGGTCATGAATGCTTTAGAGAGAGGCTACACGGAGGCAAAACTCATGATGCTTTCTCTCATGTTTGCGATAAGGAAGTTTAGATCCTACTTGCTCCCAAAACCTTTTGTAATCCTCACCGCAGAGAATTTGTTCCCTTGGGTGTCATCTCAAATGAATCTTAGTACTAGGATCTCAAAGTGGATTATGGAGTTGCAAGAGTTTCAATACTCTTTCAAGGTAGAAGATAGTGTGCGTGCACAATTGGCAGGGATTCTCACTTATAGGGTGCATGAAAAGGAGATTAAGGTGCCTCATAATGAGAGAGATTTCTTTTGACCCCTTTATATTTTTTCCACTTATATTATTTATATTTGACATGTACATATTTTTTAGACCCCTCAATATTTGATTTTCTTAGTTGTACTATTCACTTATATCATGATCTCAACAATATCTTCAATTATAGACCTACCAAATAAGGTCAAGGGTAGGTGGCATGCATACATGCACTATGGAGGGCTCACTCTTGGAGGTATTCAAAAGAATCATCCAAAGAAGGACCCCACAAGGACCTTGTGCAGTGGAAAAAAACGATCGGTTTTGCTGAATTTTTAAAGTTCACTTGCTCTCCGAATTTGAAAAGGTGATACAAACAAAAGTTGTAGCTCCTGGGATGAACTTTTAACTCAAATTTTTTCATATTTTTTTGAGCTACGAGCTGTGAGCTATGATTTTATTAGTGGACCCCAGTTTTCCCATGCTATGCAGCCACACTCTCTCTTCCACTATATTATTTTCCTCTTTCACACACACTTCTCCACTCATCATCCCCACCTCTCTCACCACTCCTCTCTGCACCCTACTCACCTTCTCCTCAACCTTGAAGAATAAGAGAGACCATGGTGAACTCATACCTCCCACACACAATTCCATTCCAAAATTGACCACCTAGTCTCATTTTTCCTCCTCCAAATTACCCATATCTATCAAAAAAACCACAAAATTCAGCCTCTTCTCTTAAAAGACAGCATCATGGTGGTTGATTACTCAGCTTCAATTAGCTTGTCTCTCAAGGAAGGTCAAGAGTGGAGAAAAAATGTACCGTCAAAGCTAGTGGACCGTCAACAAGCGTCAAAATTGGCCCTACTCAAGACACTTGGAGCATCAACCTTGTAAGAAATCCACCTTTTCTTACCTCTTAAGAGTTTTTCTTCCTTATTTGTATCCTACATGGATACTCCCATTGTAAATATCCAATTCCATTTGTAAATTAATACTAACTCTACTAACACTAACCCACTATGAAAAGTCCTATCACCTCCATTTCTCTCCTCTCTCTTTCCTCACCAACTTCTTGATAATTCCAAGCAAAAGAAATTAGATAAATTGCTGAAAATCTAACCCAACCATGGTTAGAGGAGTAACCCTAGCCTTCAAAATTGCTATAAAAGGAGGGTGTAGCTAGCACAAAAAGGGGGGAGAAGAAAGAGCATTATGCTATAGCTTGAGAAGCCAAGCTCAACCTCTTGAGAAGGAGCTCTTGAGTGGAATCTCATTGGCGTTAGGCATATGTATGTGTTGTATTAGGGGTGATTAGCAAGGGAACTCTATGCCATTGTAAGAGAGAGTGATCATTAAATTGAGAGTAGGAAATCTATCATTTCTGCTACTAGAGTAAGCCCAACATTTGCTGAATCAAGGAGGGTGAATTTGGACTAAGCATGGATACCTTGTCTCCCTTCCAACGTGAAGTCATGGACAATAATGATGTGTAAGTGTCTTGGTGTTTTATTTAAGTTCTTGATAGCTTGTCTCCGGGTATTGTTATCAATTTAGCCATAAATCCCACATGCTGTAAGAGGGCGACAGGGTGGAGAGGACTCCCCTGACCTTAAGACAGTGATTGGGGTGGCTTTTTTCTTGTGATGTGTTGTGGTGTAATTTACTCAGGCTATGTTGAACAAATACTAACTCAGTTTGATTGGTCATGACAGATTTGTAAGAAGGTATTAGTGCAACAAGCACCCCCTTCCCCCTTCTCTCTCTTTCTTACATATATATATTTATGTTTGCTTGATCATTAACGATACACTTCAAAGCAGCCCGAGCACCATCTCTCTCTCTCTCTCTCTCTCTCTCTCTCTCTCTCTCTCTCTCTCTCTCTCTCTCTCTCTCTCTCTCTCTCTCTCGTGTTTTAGTGTGTGAGAGTATTCCATTGGTGTTAGGGTTAGTGTAAATTCCTTGCTTGTTTGTGGGTTGCTCTAACGATTCTCCTCTTTTGCGTCCTAGTTCGCTCTTAAACTAGGTGGTGCCCCTTGTGTAGTTGGGATTTGGCTGGGGGTTTGTTGTTTTGGTTTGTGTTGTGTTGTGCCCCAGCCCCATTGAGCAGCACGGGAGCCTTGAAGGGTGTCTAGAGGTTGCTCTTCTTGTTGCCCGCCCCGGACCGCTTCACTGACAAATCTTGTTAGGTGAGTTTTTGCTGTGTTGACGTCCGTCGCAAGGTATCCATCCAATAGTTGCGTACAACATCATTGCTTAAGTGATTGCTCTAAGGCTGGCTCCAACCTTGAATAGAATCATCACAACCCACAAGCATGGATTTATAAAAGGTAGGTCAATCTATGACAACATCTTGGCTGCCATGGCTGGTATTGAATACGCTTCTTTCACCAAGAAATAATGTATCCTCCTCCAGCTTGATCTGGATAAGGCTTATGATAGAATCTCATGGCCTTACATTGAGGCAGTCATGAAGGCTCTAGGCTTTGGACCTAGAATGTGTGTGATTGTTCGGACGTTGGGGGAAGTAAGTTACTCTCAGCTCCTCTTCAACAACAAGATAGTAGGAGAATTTGAGGTCAAGCGCTTGATCAAGCAAGGTTACCCCCTTGCCCTGCTACTTTTTGCTATTGGCTCTCACCCGCTAGTGAGACTGCGCTTGAGGACAGTGCAACGAAAGGGGAAATTCAAGGTCTTTCTATGCTTGGAGGAACGTAACTACTGGCAAAGCTATTTGCAGATGAGTCTCTGCTTGTCTCAAAGTTGATTCAAAGAAGCTACAAAGATCCCTTCAGATTGTCTAGATTTTTGCCACTGCCTCCGGATCTATGTCCAATATTGGGAAATCTAGATTTACATCTCTCTTAGAAAGTGACACCTTTGACACCACGGAATGTTCCAAAGAGGTAATAGGCAAGGGCATTGTATTCAGGCACCTTGGTTCTCCACTTGGAGTGGGCATTACAGATAAGCAGAGAGTCCATTGGATCTTGACTAAATTCAATGACAAAATGAGAAGATGGAAGTTTGTGCTCCTCCCCTTTCACAGTAGAATCACGGTGATCAATGCTTTCATGATGTCATACATTTCATTTGTATCACCGTTGCTTAAAATGAGCAAATCCAATTTGAAAGAATTCTTGAAGCCTATCAAGCAGTTTTTATGAAAATGTAACATGAAGGCCACAACCTTTTACCAGCGGGGGAGATGGGAATGTATAGCAAGACCTAAGAAGCAGGGCGGTATCGGGATTACTAACCCTATGATTCATGCAAAAGCTTTGTGTGCCAAAATCATAGTTTCTTTGATGAACCAGAAACATAAGTGGGCTATTATGGCCTAGGATATGATGGACAACACAAAGCTTGCCTCAAGAGGGGGCATATGGAAGATGGCCACGGTCTCGGACAAGATTCTTGCACCTTGTTGGACTTTCCTCAAGCTTGGTGGCTGCACAGGGGAACTAGCGTGGAAGTGTAACAAAGCAGCCATGACTTTAGAATGGGGAGAGAATTTCATGTACTTCAAGGATTCCTCCCGCAATGGGTCTCATGGCTCTCCAAACTTGGAGGGGGCTCCTTGGACCTTTTTTGGAGGGAAATTGCATGGCAAGTGAGCAATAAGGGAATCTATAAGTTGTCGCATCTTTGGGATGATAGAAGTTGTTGCAGGAAGGATGGGGAGTGCATGTTGATGGAACATAAATTGGGGATTTACAAAAGGCTTCTCATTAGTAGACTCTTGGAAGTACTGACATCTGCATGCCCTGTTGTATGCGGATCAAAAATAGATTGGAGAGCCTGACACTGGCCAAAAGACAAAGTGTTCTCGCTTCCCAATACCGGGAGTACATATAATGTGCTGGTGTACCAAGTTGATTGGTTGCCCATGCAACACAATCTCGAAGAAAAATTGGGTAGAAGAACGTTTCAAAAGAGGGTTACTACCATCTAGGAGACTAAAGGGACAGACTACATAAAGGTATTCATTTGGAAGGTTCTCTGGGGATCTTTTCCCATTGGGGTTAAGGTGAAAGCTAGAGGGTTTTTCTCAGGCACTTGCTTAGGCTGCAGGTCAGCCTTGAGACCCCCTCCATCTGTATTGCAAGTGCCCTACTTTGCGGGGTTTAGCAGCCAGAGTGTGCAAGTGGGTAAGAATGACTTGGACGATCACCTTTTTCACGGATGACCTAAGCCTTATAGTGTGTGTTAGAGAGCTAGATATATGGATCTACTAGTTTTAGACACACTTCCATGCTTTTATGCAAAAGAAAATATCCAGACTGCAAAATTATGGTTTGAGTGCGGAGATATGCCTATAGTGTTTTAATGACAATTGTATCACTCAAGAGATTCTTTTCACACATTATAGGTGTCATAAAGCCATTTATTTGTGATGATGGACTTAGCATCAAAATGTAACAGTGAAAGTTATCCTATTCCACTCGTTTGAGATCTTGGCTTTTCCAATTCCAATAATTGTTTCTTGGATTTCTTGGATAGTCTCCGAGTAGCTGGCTATTGAGAAATCTTGGATGACCACTAGTTCTTGGCCTTCTAGATATGGTGGAGGAAGTAGAATCTTACAACTTGAGTATATATTAGTAGTGCTTGGCTTTTTATCCTCTTCCCTTCCTAGGAGCAAATGATTCTTGGAAAACCCTATCTTCCAAGCCCTTTGGATCCATTTGCACACCTTACCTGCCAGGCCTCTAATCCCAAGGAACTCCATGAATAAGTGGGGTAGGTCCTCCCTAGCCGTTTTGTAGCCCGAGCACCTATTGGAGCTGATACCTCGAGCTAGGATCTTGTTGTCCGTTGGCAAGCCCCCCATAACACCTTCCATAGAAAATCTTCATTGGACAAGAGCATCTATGGGTTCCATATGTTCTTTATAGACACCAGTCATCAAGCCTCCAACCATTGCATCTAATATCTTTTTTGTTTTTTTCAAAACTCACAATTTGTGAGTGAATTGTATTGAGCATAGCATAAGATTACAAAATAGCCTCAGGGTCAAGTTGAGCCTTGAGGTGCTGAAGATTACAACATGGATGTCCACCACCTCTAATCAAGGCATAATATCTTATGCATATCACACGTGCATCAAGTTACTTCTTTGCTCATGTTTTGGATGAGTTGCCAATCTGGCCTTACATAGATAAGTTTTGAGTGGATTATGTATTTCATTGTGCTCAAAGATCATTCTTGGTGAGAAAAATCTATCCACGACACCTACATAGGGGCCACCAAACCATGCCATGTATAGTTTTTGATAAGCTATAATGAGGTCTCAGTGGCTTGGGGCGCCCTTCAGAGGCTTGTCTACAAGATGGGCTATTGTATTGTGTTAGGTGCATCTCCTATTTCTAGATTTGCTGCCAAGCATGAGAGTGTAGCCATGGCCATGATTAGGATAGGTGCTGCTCTAGGAGGAGAACACCTGGCTATCCCACCCCTCTTTGTAAGTGTTTGGTGGTGCAACATTTGGCAGATTTTTGCCCCTTGGGGCTTGGCGGCCCCTTGGGGCTTGGCGGCTACTTAAGTTCTTTCTCAAACGAAATCGCTCACATGGTACGTAATAAGGTTGTATGGTCGGACTCTCTCTGATAGTCATGGCGAGTTGTGGGAAGCCTTGCCATATATGGTGGCACCATAGGGTCAATTATGACGGGATGGGATCCCCTATTTGCCCAGATTATTGGTCTTGGCTTAGTCCTAGCGATTTCTAGTAGGCATGGCAGTGCGTGGCTCTTTGGAAAAAGCCTATGGATGGAGGAGTGCGATGAAGGATTGCGAGGTGATGGAGCTTGATGCTCCAACCTTATGCAACTTTATCTGGCAATTTGGCATGGCATGAAACTTTTGTGGATATGTATTAGTGCTGGATATGTATTAATGACTCTACTTCGTGGTCATTTCGGGACCTGATTTATGCTTGTGGAAAAGGCGGCATCATGGTGGCACCCCAAGTGTTATGGTATGTGATCCTTGCTCTGCGATGGTTGTTTTTTATTCTTAGGGTCAGGATTGGCCTCCCCTATTCTAGCTAGAAAATCTTGTACATATTTTTGTTCATCCTTGGGCTCCTCGTTATGAACTTCTATATTCTTTATAATGCAGCTTAAAATTTTCAAGGAAGGAGAGGGCATCCACGTGTCACTCCCTGGTTCATTTCAAAAAACACCTTACAAAACATCTAATCCAAAATGCAAAAGTAAAGGGTAAGATTGTAAGAAATGACAACTTTTCAAAATGTAAGAAGTGATAAGCCTTTTCAAATGTAAAATCAAGAGACTTTCTATTCCACATAAAATAAATGTTGAAGTTTGATTGCACATAACAAAAAGGGGATAACTTTAGTGGAGGTTTTGTTACTTAATGCGAATTTACTTTTTGAAGATATAACAAAAAAGAAAAATTTTAGTGATTTTTTTTGTTTAATGGAAATGTAATTTTTGAAGATATATTGGGTTTTATCTTTTCAAGGGGTTTTTTTCAAGACCAATATTGATATGTTTTAGAAAATTTTGGAAGTATGTATTTCTTTAAAGAGCTTGAGAAAAAGAAAAAAGCTCGCCTAACATCGACTTGGGGTTGTCTCGCTTTGAGGACATGCATGACATGCAAATGCGAGATCTTTATCCACATTATTGACCATGAGAGAGAGAGAGAGAGAGAGAGAGAGAGAGAGAGAGAGAGAGAGAGAGAGAGAGAGAGAGAGAGAGAGACCACCACATTGCTTATATGTATGTGTGTGCATGTGTGTGTGTGTCTGAGAGAGAGAGAGAGAGAGAGAGAGAGAGAGAGAGAGAGACCATCACATTGCATGTGTGCATACATATGTACATTTATGAGGAGGAGAGAGAGAAAGAAAGATTTTATCGTTGAGCTCACGTACTTTTCAAATTTTCAAGATATTATTTTATGGCATTAGTGTATTTTTAAAAGGATAGCTAAAGTCTTTCACCCGTAGAAAATGGATTAAATGCCCGACAAAGACCAACCCTCACATTAACACCCCAAATGGGTAGAGATATTTCCCAGTTGATGGACCTTTTACCAATTCTTGGATTTTTTTTCTTTTTATTTTTAAGAGTTAACATGTGGGCCATGCTTAAAAATCTATAAATTCCTTAAATTTTGGCAGACATGGTGCCAATCTAAAATCAACGAAAGAGAACACCCAAATGGGTAGAGGATTTCCAAGTTGATGGACCTTTTACCAATTCTTGGATATTCTCTTCTTTTTATTTTTAAGAGTTAACATGTGGGCCATGCTTAAAAATCTATAAATTCCTTAAATTTTGGCAGGCAAGGGTGCCAATCTAAAATCAAAGAGAGAGAGAGAGAGAGAGAGAGAGAGAGAGAGAGAGAGAGAGGGGGGGGGGGGGGGGGGGGGGGGGGGGGGGGGACAATTGTTAAGTGCTGTATTTAATGTGTTGAAATGCAAAGTCCCACAAATGACGGAGGAGGAGAGAGGGAGACATAACAAAATGGTCGCGTGTAGCAACAATCTAAAGTGACTTAAAAAGTCTCAAGACAAGCCTTCAACAAAAGTGAATGTCTAACGGGGGGAGGAGGAGGAGGAGAGAGAGAGAGAGAGAGAGAGAGAGAGGATAAACAAGAAGAAAAATTTTAATGCCATTGGAACAATCCCAAAAGATATATCTCACAACATGGGTAACAATAAAGTTATTTTTGTTTTATGTTCTCTCTCTCTCTCTCTCTCTCTCTCTCTCTCTCTCTCTCTCTCTCTCACACACACACACACACACACACACACACACACACACGACTTGATAAAAGGAGAATTTGAAATGTTGTAGGAACATCCAATGAGATCTCAAATATCTATCAGATGGTAGAGAGAGAGAGAGAGAGAGAGAGAGGCAGACCAATCATAGCCATCTATATTTTTCTTTTCAAAAAAATGAGAAAAAGGAGTTCGCTTCTCCTTTTTAAATGTCTACCTCGGATAGTCACTTCAACTAGAGGGTTTTGAGAGGGGGGGGGGGGGGGGGGGGGAGGGACGAGGGGAGCATAGAAACTTTGAATGTCATAGTTACTGTATTGGAACCATAGCAAGATGCCTCTCTGTGACAAATGTGACAAATGCAAGACGTATGTGAAAATTCTTTCCTTCAAGCATATACATATACATATATATATATATATATGTGTGTGTGTGTGTGTGTGTATACTATGTGTACATATAGATATATATATATGTATACATACATCCATACATACGTACAAGGATAGAAGCAACTAAGAGAGTGGAGCAGAGATATTGAATCCAATTGCATTCCTATCATTGAAACCAATCCTAGAACTCACTCCATTTATAAAAAAAATAAATATTATTACATTGAATTCTCTTAGATTTCACCTCTTCACACCATGCTAACTTATCTAATCTCTATAATCAAGCTTGGTAGCATCGCTAGATCAAGGTAGACCAAATGAAGGAATCTCTCTCTCTCTCTCTCTCTCTCTCTCTCTCTCTATATATATATATATATATATATATATATATATATATATATATATATATATATATATATATATATATATATACACACACACACACACACACACACACACACACCAATAGAATTAGAGCACTCATAAGTTTGTTGAACAAGGGCTAGCACCTCATGAAAAATAATGTCTATGAGAAACTTCCAATCTTGGTATCAAAGAATGCTTTGCAGCATCTTTTAAGAGGTCGTGTCATGCATCACTTTTGTAAATGTGATAGACTATATGTGTAGGAAGAGAGTATTGACAGTGTTCCACTTGGAAGAGAAGATAGCCCTATGAGAATAGAGGCATTGTTTCCTTGGCCGCATCAACGTGTGGGTCACATACTAGTATGTTATTATGTGGTTTGTGGTTGGTAGATGCCCTGACTCGTGGTGAGGAGGACTACTTCATGTAATTCTTTTGGGTTATTAATGTAATTACCACTCACATTTTGCGAGTCTGGCAAATAAAGGTTTTGATTGGATTATAGATGTATCATAGTCCATTGATTTGTTCTTGATTGGCTTCTTCTTTGATCCTTGCATGGTCCCTACTACTCGCTTATAGTGCTACCTCCCATAAATGTGCCAATACATTAATACTCATCTTGAAAGCTCCTTAAGAGAAAAAATTATCAACCAACAACGATTGATCATTGGATCTCCATCATAGAAAGCCATGGTAAGAAAGCTTCAAAAAAAAGAACAAAGTATCAACTACCAACGATTAAGGTTTTGGGCTTTTGAGCTCAGAGTCCTCTTGTTTAATGTCTTACAACATTTATCAAAGTCTAAAGATTGGGGAAATTCACACTGCCCACCCAAAACCTCTTGCCTAGTTGGGCAAGTGCCCACTACCCACCCAAAATCTCCCTTGAGTTTTATGTTCATCGGCTAAAGTTATAAAGCCTTGCCTAGTTTTCAAGCTTGTCTAGAAGTGTAAAGGCGGAGAGAATTTAAATAGTGTACGTTTTCACACAACAGAAATTTTGTTCTTGGTAAACAATCCTTTGAGTCTCCAAAATTTGTTCTTGGTAAACAATCCTTTGAGCTTCTCATGTTGGTCTCCACAAAATAACAACGAAACAGCAATATGAAATGGAACTCATGTGAGTCTCTAATACGGAACGATTTCTTTGGCAAGAATCTGGGGAGATTCTAAAGGGAGGTGTAAGTGAAAGGTTTGAGTTATTGGAGATCAAATTAAAGGAAAAGGCTTTGGCTCCAATGGGATCTGTGGCGAAAGAGCCAAGCACTGCTGCAGGCATGGAAAGGGGGTCTGCACCAGAGGAATTTCACATGAGAGTAGGTGACAGGGCCAGTACATGAGGTGTGAGAGGGAGCGCACGACACTCCGGAGCTCCATAGGCATACACAGTGGCAAGGAGTGCAAGGAGCTCCGTGAGTGCCGTCATCCGTGCGGGAACACCCTCCATATGAAGGCTTGAGAAATCCAAGAGTGGGGATCCTAGAAGATTCCTAGTAGAGTCAGTATGTAAATTGATGAAAGGATCGTGAACGAACGGATTCAAGAGACCCATCTATAACCCAAATATCAGAAAGAATATTTCAAAGCTTCAGATCCAAAGGTAGTTCCAATAGGTATAAAATATTCAGATGTACACCAATGTTCTCTCTTTACTAAGACTTCTAGGAGAAACAAGTGATAAAATCACAAGGCCTGCCTCCAAAGAGAGATTTAAATTTCATGCGACAACTGCTTGTACACGTGAATGAACTTGCAGAGTGAAATCCACAGCCGCATTGAGGTCACTGAGGATGATACCTACTATATTCCAAAATGAGGTTAATTGGTTTCAAATTTCAAGGTACCCGCTGCTCCCTACAAAGAGGTGTGGCTATATTTGCAAAAGTTACCTCCCTTCCATTCCATTTTATGTGTATACAACCTGGTGGCAAGCGGACGATAGCTGTGGTCGCCAAAGTAGACTTGAGTCTTGAAAATATTTTTCAAAAGAGAATAGATGATGTGGTCAAGAAATATTTGAGGCTTAGGTTAGTACAACAATTACATTTCATCTCATAACTATCATCATGTCATGGACTTGATTGTCAACATCAAACATAGAGATTTTTTACCTTTGTCTAATGAGCTATCGAGGAATAGTAATGATTTGAGGTTCTCAATGTTGCAATTGACCCTTATATACTAGAATGGCATATAAGACACGTAACTTGGCCCGTGTTCAGATCACCTTATAAAGGATAAACCACAATAAGTCTTAGCGGGAACGCTTGGAGCCCTAATGTTTCTGAACTTGGAAGGCCCATTGTTTTTTGTCCATTGAGAGCTCGCACCTCCTATTGAACATGCCAAGTTGGGAGCATATGCTTGGAGTGGGGGCTTTGTTTGAGTCTGAATCCCCCTTCTTACCTTAAGGCTTTGAGAGAGAGAGAGAGAGAGAGAGAGAGAGAGAGAGAGAGAGAGAGAGAGAGAGAGAGAGAGAGAGAGAGAGAGAGAGAGAGAGAGAGAGAGAGAGAGAGAGAGAGAGAGAGAGAGAGAGAGAGAGAGAGAGAGAGAGAGAGAGAGAGAGAGAACAATCACAACAAATTACTAGGAAATAGATTGCATCGGTCCTGCTTCTAAGATGCTAAATTTGTTACAACTTTACATGAAAATGGTGGAAAGGTCTCCTAGGTCAGAGGGCCATGAACATTGAACAACAGTAAAATCCCACATATCCCTGTTGTGAAGTCTAATGGTCTGCCTATACACTCACCTGGAGACCACCATATAGCTAGACCAACTCTGTTCGAATTTTGATTGTCTACGTGGGAAGACCAATTTAATCTCAATTTTGTCATTATATGTAAGCTCCATGCTTGCAGATCAGAGTTCAATTACTGAGAGCCATAAGAGGTGATCATACTGAAGAAGATAGCCTAGCCTAGTGGGGAAGGGGAGCTGAGTACTACTACTCAATGTTGCAATTGACCCTTGCCCACCACTGTCTATAGGTGTTCTTGTTGCCAAGGCCAAAGGAGGTTCTGCTTGTGCAACTCGATGCAAGTCAAGATTCTCAAGATCTGCAGTCCAATCCCCCCATGATCAATTCCCTTGCGGAAATCACCATTGCTCTACTTTTCTTGTCTCCCTTTCTCAAATGATAGATCTCTCAAACCTCTCTCCCCTAATTCTAAGCTTGGAAGACAAGTATAACCAGACACTTGCGTTTTCCCCAAATTTTGGGATATGCTAATATTGATAAAGGATACCAAATTTTCCGATTATGACTATGTTGAAGTAGAGGATGATGCAAAGCTACTATTAGTGATAATACTTGAGTGAGCTTGAGCTACCCAATACTGAGAGTGGCAGTGATCAAGAAGCATCAGGCCCAGAATCCATATGAGCAACAACACACAACAATGGAAGGGGAGAAGGGGGGTGGGAGGAAGCTTGAGGAGTTGGGATGCAACACCTCCACCACTATATTCCAATGACCAGATGTTCGAGGTGACATGGGCCCTGATCCTAACCTTGCATAACCTCATGGGCAAAACACAGAGGGCTCACAAAGGGGTGCCAAGTCAGTGCCGACAAAGGAGAACTGAGTCCTTGAAGGACGTGGACCTTATTGAGGTTCTGGGAGAGGAGCAGAGGAGGAAGGCTGAGAGCGTGTTGTTGGTGACGAGGGAGTGCTTTAGGAGGTTGAGGTGGTGGGTTAGGGGCCACCAAGATGCCACTGGCACAGGGTGATGGAGAGGAAGAGCAGAAGTGTGTGTGTGTGTGAGATTCCCATTAACTAAAATTTTTCACTTTCATTTACGTAGTAGATTGTCCCAATATTCAACATTTTCAGGACAATAGCATTTATTGCATGCCGCTTTCAAGAACCCACTGCTCAATGCTATTAATGATTAAGAACAATAGTTCATTCTAAACCTTTTAATTCAAAATTTTGTGTACAACTGACATCTGTTCTACATATATATGCAAGATACATCTACCTGAATTGAAAGACAATTCATCACATTTTTTGCAAATACCTGTTATGTATGATGTCATCGGTGTCTGTTAATGTAAACAGCGATATTGTGAAGCCTTCACAAATGGCATATTTAACAGCTGAACAAAATTGTCCCTTTTAAGTAAACACATCCTGGGCTTTGATATCAATAAAGTTCTCCTAGAATACAATATCCATGTCTTAACTTCATAGCAGACATGAACTGATTTGTTTAAAAAAAAATCACAAAAGCTTTCCTCAGTACAATGATAACTATGTCTTTTAACTTAATGCCAGACTTGAGTTAATTTGTGATTAAACACTGAAGGTCAACAGAAGGGAGAAGCTTAACACTCTCTCAAATGCCACAACAACAAATAACAAAAACTACCATTAATTCAGGCTAAGCATGTTAGCAAACCCTCTAAATCTACTCTGCCAATAATTGACCTTTTCTACGGGTTACTTAGGCACAAAGAAAATAAGCTTGTGCCTCGAAGCACAGATGACTCCATCCATTCTGCTTTTCATCTATTTGAATCATTCCAGCTTCACTCAAGTAAACATGCTTTGAAAAGGAAACAACATTAGTCCAAGCAGACGCCTCAATGATCACTTTCCTCCAACTCAGGAAACAACTCCACCAGAACAAATTTCAGGCACTTAAGAAGGTTTCTCTGCTCCTCTATACAGAGTGAAGCTCTATGAAAACCAACGGCATCTTCTATGATGGCACTGCAAGTACATAAAAGATGATCATCATCCAAAGAAATAGAAGGGCTTTATTAACTCCGAACGGTAAAGAACAACACAACCTCTTAAAAATGAGAACTTACTATAAGTTGTAGCATCAATTTGCTCAGGTAGCTCTTTGATATAATTTGTGAAAACTTGTACTACAATCTCGAAGGAAATCTTCATGTGAGATGTGTAGCATTTGTTGATGTATCAAGGGCTTGAAGCAAAACCGTTGGAAAGGTTGGATGGTTCTTCACTTGCTTTCTTTATTGATAAGCTTTGATTGTGGAGTCGCATTTTTGGGGTCGCATTTTTGCTCTTCTTTATTGATAAGCTTTGATTGTGGAGTCGCATTTTTGCTCTTCTCTGACCTTGATTTCAATATCCTGCATTAAAGAATGCCAATATGCAAACCCTTTTAAAATGTTTAAGCTCTACAAAGCCACCGAACATGACTTGTCGATGACGATGAATAATAGGGTGTGAATGAGGGTGTGACTGGCCTTAGTTAATCATCACACTATGTGTGAACCCCAGCTTCAATAGGAGATGTTTTAAGCAAAACCTTTTAAGAAAAATAACGAGTAGTCTACATATAGTCGCTCTGATACCAGTTGTTGGTTACTGTGTGAAGGATTGCTTTTCAAGCTAGGCATTGCTCGTGCTGCAGGTTGATGATATTCAGCTCTCCTTTGCAATCAATTTCTTGCGAGGATCTTTGATTGCAGGCCCTCATGGCTCTGATACCAGTTGTTGGTGTCGGGCTATGGGAGATAGAAATGGTGAGGATTCATGGCAGCTTAGTAGAGGTGCATGTAGAATAGACGAGAATGAGAACGGAGAGAGAGAGAGAGAGAGAGAGAGAGAGAGAGAGAGAGAGAGAGAGAGAGAGAGAGAGAGAGAGAGAGAGAGAGAGAGAGAGAGAGAGAGAGAGAGAGAGAGAGAGAGAGAGAGAGAGAGAGTTGATACTACAAAGTAAAAATCACGCTATATTTTTGCTTGTATTGATTCAAAAGGAGCCTTACATATATAGCAAACGATGTGTCATGCAAAATGGTAAAACAAACTGAAGCTTCATTTGCATGCTTCAAGGGGTATTCCCACGAGCTAGACAATCTATACCCAGGGCTTGAAACCCCAACAGAAGTGATGGGTATTTGAGCCAGGTGGGATGCTTCTTCAAGAGCCTAGAATGGTTTGCCCACGTGCGTATGCAAGGCACTGAGCAAAATAAAGTGTCATCCCTTATGTTTTTTGGGGCTTCCACCAAGTACTTCAAAAATCCGAGCCACTTCAAGAGCCACCCTTTTCTCCATTTTGGTTGGGAATCCACTATCTTCTTTGTAGCTTTTGGGTCCTTGACATCCCCCTCGTACACTGGCTTTGTTTCTTCATCTTCAACTCTCTTTTTTATTGCTAATACTTCATATTTCAAGAGAGGGTAAGGGAGTGATGGTTTCATTCACTCTTCCCTAAGCATATTTGTGGCCAGCCCTTGGACTCCAACTGAGTGGATCATCCGCTTTTCCCACTCCAAGGTTGACTTGTGGTCCTCTGTTGTTGATTGATCTGTCAAAGTTTGGAGGCATGCCTCTTCCTCTGTTGTTAGTGGTTTCTCTTTCTCTCCTTGCATATGTAAGTGTTTCTCTAGGTGTTGTAGATCTTCTGCACCTTCAAGGACCTCCATGAGCTCATGTTGTGCGTTAATGCCCAGGTCACTAGGCCTTGGCTATGTCTCCTACAAATTTGCTTCTTCTACTTCTTTTTGAAGCTTTTATAGTTGTTTTTGCAGAAGGCTTTCCTTCTTTGTGGCTTCTTCTGCTTGATCTACCAGCAATAGCTCTTGCAAATTTTCTAGTTGGAGCTTGAGTTATTTGTTCTCTTTGAAGTTCTTGTTAGCGGGCCATCATTCTCTCTTTTGCGGCTAAGAAACCCTCTTCCATATGCATTCTTTGTCATTGTTCCAAATTTGATTCCTTCTTTAATGCAACAAACTGGGCTTCCAAGGCTTGTATAGCTTGGCTGTCCAACTCTCCACTTGCTCTTGCAGCCCTTGGGGTTTCTCTGAGCCTCTATATTGTCAAATCATGGAGATCTAATTTAGATTTGAGCTCCATTACTTCATGTTTGGCTACTTCCATCTTGTCCTCCATCCTTTCCTTCTCTTCATGCAAGATATTTACTTTGCTTGAAACCTCTACCATCTACAGTGTAAGTGTGTCTCATTCGCTCTCAGCATCCCTTAGTGTTTTAAGGAGATTCTGAAGCTCTCGTTCTGCCACCTCAACTCTTTGACTCGTTATTTGGAGAGTTCTTGTGAGGTTTTCATACTCTTCTTTCATATTTCCCTCCCTGGTGTGGAGCATGCTATTTCCCTTTGCTAGTCTGAGAGATCACATTCTAATTCTGTGAGCATCTCTTGTATCTTTTTCATTAGCTGCTACCATGTTTTTGGTTGATGATTTGGGGAGTGGGCCTGATAGCAAAACCTGGTGTCCCATACTTAGCACAACACCTACTAGAGGAGGTCTCCAAGGACCAAATCCATTGTGGTACATGTGGAATCTGTACCAACCCTAGTACTCTAGGTTGTGGTGACTACATTTCTGGTGGCCTTCTTTGTGTATCTTGGTCCTTAAGCTTTTCTTAAAACTTCTCTTTGTCCTTTGCATCCCATGGTGGGATAGAGGAATCATATACAGCCTCAGATGCATCCTGAGGTGAGTATTCAACTTTGAGGAGGTCTTCATAGGTGCATCTTTTGGCCTTTTCTTTCTCTTCTGGCATCAATTCAGCCTCATATTTCTTCTTTGGTAGATCCATTTGTTGAGATGTTGGGGGTTTAGGGCTTGGAGGTTGAGAGGTGGGCTCTAGGGAAGGTTTTGATGGTGGGGTACTTCCTCTGTGGTCACTTTCTTTGTCCTCCTTCACTTATATCTTGGACCTCTTTGATAGTGAAAGGCTCTAAATTTTGTTGTTCAATTACTCTCTTAGATTCTTCACAAGCTCAAATGTAGTGATCGAACTGATCTTCTAGTGGTGTTGAGGAGCCGTCCCCAATCTTTGCATGATCTGGCACCCAATACTCCTCAAAGTCCCCTTTTAGAAATCATTCAGCCTTGAATTTCTCGATCAATCTCTCGATTCGAGCTGCCCTTTAGCTGGTTGTTTCTTTTGGATTCTACTCCTTTGCCATCACCATTTTCCCTTTCTTCTTTGGTGGCTGTTCAAATTTTTCCTTTTGTATTGGCTTTAGCTTTCTCCTAAGCCGTGTCATGGTAGGTGGTGCCACTGGTGGTTCATCCTCTTTTAGTCACAGCCACTCATTATGTGTAGGTGGGTTTGGCCATTTTCCTCTTGCTCCAATAGATTTGTATGCAATATTTGTAAGAATTTTTTCCCCATCGATGTATTTTGGCTTGTCCATCCCCAAGCCCACTACCTTCTCATGTATGAATTGGGCGTAGTTCACATATATTTTTTCCCATTTCCCAAGTATTTGTAGTGGAAACAACGTGTGGTGAGGTTGTGTACTTCTACGGTTGCTTGTTGCAGAAATGAAAGAATTGATTGTACAACTTGCAGATCCTAGTTGATCTTGGGTCTACTAGGTCTTCAAAGGTGGGATTGGTCTTCTTTTATGAATACACCTTCACTTTGTCTCTTCTTTCATAGACAAAGTTTTCGTCATTGTGAAGCCCCACGCCATCAACAATGATTTGAGGTATAATGGAAAAGTTATATGCTTTCCCCTTTTAGTGTGGGGAGAGTTTTCATGCCCTCTTTCTTGATGGTTTGTCAACTCATAGGCTCTTTGGAGGTAAACACTAGACGGCCTTTATGTGAAGAAGCTAGTATTCATTGGCATGTCCAATGCATTGCCATGTTATTCTCTAAATGTGTCTTGATACAGCCTTATAACTTTTGCGTCTAATGTGGCTTTGTCCATCCAAGATTTAGTCAGATTTAGTGTTTCATTTGGGATGGTAAATGGCTTTGCTGCTGCAATTATATCTTTTAAGGAAAGTCTTTCTTCTTTGCTAGGTGAGTTGCTGGCTTCCATTGATCCTATGTGCACTCCATATCCAAAAGCTAGCGTCTTTCACAAAATATGGCAATTGATGAGCTTCTAGCTATCCAAATGACTTCAAAATTGAAACATAAGCTAATTAGGGTCTAAGGGTCCCATGCATGTTGACAAAAGTGCATCTTGATGCTTGAATCATGCTGTGAGACATCATATGCGTGTTCAAAATGAGGTTATTTTTCATATCTGCATAGCTCACATCATGTACATCATGGATATATGCCTGGATTTCAATTTGGATGTCATTTGGGCAAGCTGTGACCATTAGAACTCTTTTCAGGCTTTGAAATTGGATTCTGGCTAAGTTTTGAGAAAATGAAGTTCAAATGGGGTGAAACTTGGTAAATTATCTCACAATCATGTGATGAAGGCTGAGAATAGGTCAATTTAGCTCCGAGGTTCATTTTCAGGCTAGGGAGACATCATACGCGTATGATGTCAACTTTGTCCAAAAGGGCTTAAACTTGTACCAAAGCTGGGTTTTAACATGGCATGGACTCTTGTGGTATCAGACTTTGATGTGGAATTGTTCTCATGAGCCAAAAATGAGGTACAGACCTTAAAAGTTCCAAAACCTGGGTTTAGATGGGTATAAAGAATTAAAACTTGATGGAACTTGAGTTGTGGGCTAGAGCTGTGGGCTAACAATAATGGGATAATGGCATTGGAAGTGAGAAAATTCCTCCAATTGGTCATTTTGGCCTCTGGAGACATCATGCACGTATCTGTGGGCTAACAATAATGGGATAATGGCATTGGAAGTGAGAAAATTCCTCCAATTGGTCATTTTGGCCTCTGGAGACATCATGCACGTATGATGCCTCTATGAGATTTTTGGCCCAAACTTAATTTGTGGATCCCATTCAAGCTATCTAAAAAATGATCCCATTCAAGAGGGAAAATTTGTACATCATAATATGTTGTTTAAAATAAGAAGTTATGGCATATTGAAGTTTGAGTCGATTGCAGATCCGTACCGGATTGGGCAACTGCAACTAAGGGGACAGAAATGAAATGAATGCATGGGCTTGAAGTGCTCACTTTGTGGAGAGCATTGGTCTTTTCAAATCAGTGATCGGAGTTGCGGTTGCCAAGTTATTGGCCGTTAAAGATCCACCGGGGGCCGGATACGTACCAATCCGGTCGGCTCGGTCGGGGTGCCATCTGGGAATTTTGGCCTCCTCAGCAAGGGTTGTATGCGTCCTATGCAACATACAACCCTGGTGATGAGTTACTCTCTGATCATCTCAAATTTTGCTTTGGATATGGATTCATGTGGTTGGGGCATAGATTGTGTCGTAGGCTAGGATTTTCTATATTTGGACTCTAACTGGTCACAACCTTGCTCAAACTGGTCCAAATTGAATGCATGGCCTTTATACTATGTGGTGAACATGCTCATGATGAAAAAATGTTGAGTTTGGCATCTATATGAGTGAATAGACATCATACACTTGTGCAGCCAAATTTGGTTGACCATAGAAGATGGCATGGGCAGGTATGTGTAGGATAGCAGAAGCATGGCAATAGGCTAGAGCAGCTACAAAGCTCCTAGAAAGATGGGTAACAACACAGATGTATGGTTGATGCGGTTCATAGGCCAATAAGGGCTTAAGAAGGGGCTAATTTGAGGAGCAGATGAAGGAGGTGCAAGGTGTAGTCTTTGGGCCTATAAATGTAGAGCTTGAAGTGCTAAAGGAGCGGGTCTAGACGGCTCATCAAATAGAGCTACGGAGCCCAGATATTTGAGTTTGGGGATAGGATGTATATGCTATGTGCATGCCCTAGGTCCAGTTTCTTTGAGTTTGGAGCACTCTTTCTATGGATAAGTCCATATTTTTCCCAAAGACTCTAACTTGGCGGTTTTTGGTGGAATGATGGCTTGGCGTGGTCCAAATTGCATGAGA
This sequence comes from Adiantum capillus-veneris, assembly GCF_014529385.1. Classification (NCBI taxonomy): domain Eukaryota; kingdom Viridiplantae; phylum Streptophyta; class Polypodiopsida; order Polypodiales; family Pteridaceae; genus Adiantum; species Adiantum capillus-veneris. Next base: position 115,103,415 of record NC_140953.1, on the reverse strand, counting down.
CTTGTTGGGTGAGTTGTATAATGCATGATGAAGGGGCTGGTGTGGAAAAAATGACATTTGCATGTGTGAAAGTGCCAGCAAACATCATACGTGTACGATTTCTAGAATACCAAATTTGACTTTTGATGTATGGGGAGGATGTATGCAGTGCCCTAAGACCTAATTGCCAGTTTTCAACTTAAGAAGTCAATTTTTTAGCGTAGATACTTCTTGTTTGGCATAATAGTCTTTGAAATAGATTTTTGCATTTGGGGATGAATTTTCACGCTAAATTGTCTTGATCTTGATCACCAAAGCTTGTTGATGCAGTAGGGAACCTTCCCATGGCTTCGGTGTAGTGTTTTTCCTAACGGATACCCTTTTTGGCGATTTGTTGCTCAAATTGCGTCTTTTTGAGAGGGGATGATCAGTGATGATTTCCCTTGAGGTTTGACCATATATTTTGGTTTTTGATGGTCTATCGATGATGCCTGTGAATTTTGGTGGCAAACGGATGCACCGTTTTGCCATGAGAGCCAAATGATGCTTTGCGTGTCCAAAGCCTAGATTGATGTTTTGACCTGCTCCTAGTAGTGTGACCTCGGAGGAAACTACATGGGCTTGTAGGTGACCTCAAGAAGCACCTACTCCTGAATTTTGGTGGCATTTTGGAAACTTATTCCTTGATTGGATTCTACAGGCTCCAAGAAGTTATGGTTTTTTTAAGTTGCCTAAACTAGCATAGGAGGTCATAGACATGTTCATCTAGCCTAGGGTTAATCCCCTATCAAGTCTTCTAGCTATCGGAGTAGTAGTTGTTGTGTTATGGTCCCGTTTTGGTCTCTTCCCCGCGATGCCACATTGCCGTTTTCGTAGGTTTTTTGCGATGAAGTAAGCATTAATAAGGAGGGCACTGTAGAGTGCGCAGGTGATGGAGAAGGTAGGAAAGAAGACTACGCACACACACTAACACACATCGAGACACACACACAATCGTTACCCTGCAGCATCCATTCAACGTGCTGCTCTCACTCTTCTTCTTTTTTGAACTATTATCCAAAGTATATTTACAACATAGTATAGTCAGTGTCCGGCCACCCATAGCACAACTGCCATATTCTTTAACATCATATTCTTTAACACTCCCCCTCAAGCTCAGAATGAGATTGCATAGGATGGATTCCCAATGCTTCACAAACGTAGCAAAACTTCTCCTTTCCAAGAGCTTTTATAAATTTATCCACAACCTGATCATTTGTCTTCACATACACCAAATCAATCTCACCTGCCAAAACTTTTTCTCTAATGAAGTGATAATGTACTTCAATGTGTTTGGTGCAAGCAAGGTAAACTAGATTCTTTGCCAACATGATGCTACTAATATTGTCACAATATATAATGACATTGTCAAGATTGTCAAAACCAAAGTCTACCATAAGTACTCTCAACCATGACTCTTCACATGCTGCCAAAGCTGCTCCACGATATTCAGCTTCTGTACTTGATAATGCTACAGTTAATTGCTTCTTGCTACTCTAACTTATCATACCATTGCCAATGGAAAATGCATAACCACTTGTAGATATTCTATCCATAAAATCTCCTTTCTAACCATAAAGACAAAGCTTCCCATTCTTTTCATAAAACATTCCATAACTGACAATGGCTTTCACATATCTCATAATCAGTCTCACTGCATCAAGATGACTTTTACATGACTTTTGCATGAATTGACTCACAACACCCATTGCATAACTCAAATCTGGCCTTGTTATTGTCAAGTAAATAAGACTTCCAACCATCTTGCAATACATAGTGACATCCTCAATGTAATTTCCATCATCAATCAACTTTACATTTTGATCAAGAGGTGTATCAACCGGTTTGCACCATGTCATTCCATACTTCTCAAGCATATCCAATGCGTATTGTCTTTGTATCATCCAAATTCCTGATAAAGTGTCGAGAATTTCAATTCTCAAAAAATATCTCAACTCACCAAGGTCCTTCATGTTGAATTCTCTCAACAAACTCTTCTTGACATGCAAAATTTGTTCATCATGACTTCGAGTGAGAATCGAGTCATCAACATAGATAACAATAACGACGATCTCTCCATCAACATGCTTCAAAAAAAATGAGTGATCAGCAATAGACTGTTTAAATCCAATCTTCTTCAAGAATCTGGTAATCTTTTCACACCAAGCTCTAGATGCTTGCTTCAAACCATACAATGCTTTCTTCAACTTACACATATAATATGGAAACTCTAGATGTTGATAACCCTCTGGCTGTATCATATAAACTTCTTCTTCCAAGTCACCATTCAAGAATGCATTATCGACATCCATTTGCCGTAACTTCCAACCGAACATACTTGCCATTGCTATCACCATTCTGACTGTTGTCATCTTTGCAACTGGACTAAATGTCTCATCATAATCAAGACCTTTTGTTTGTGCATATGTTGAGCCAGCAGAGGATCACACCCACATTTTTGCTCACACCCATCATTTTGTAACCATTGATTGTAATAAATGTCTTTCCGACATTAATTTTGATTTGGGCCATTCATTAAGTAGCGGGACTCAATTGAGTTTCCAGCCTGTAATCCCGACGTAATTTCACCTGCTGATGTAGATAATTAGAGATGTTCTCACCTCCAAGGCTGAGGTATATAAGCCAAAGTTTTGTAACCTAAGGAGATTCAATTATTAATCAAAGTGAGTTTTTGAGCGCCGTGACTGTGTCTGAGAGAGAGTGAGAGAGAGAGAGAGTCTTATCTACTTGCTACGCGAGCTACGGAGCCGCCATTGGAGAAGCGACACCGCCATTGTGTTAGCAACGGCGAGAGCTACGCACTGATACCAAGAGTGCGCGTTATCGGCTTCTATGTGTGGTAAGTTCCTACGAGCTTCGGTGTGAGTTTTCTTCCAACTCGTGTGTCGGAATAGAGCATGCAGCATATCTATAGAACCACAACAAGTAGAGCTACACATTAGTACCATCGGGGTCAAGTTTCGGTCACCTGTATTTTTCGGCCTGTCTTCATACGCGTTTACCGCACGGAGTGGTTATAGGTTGATTTTGCAGTTCAAGTCTTTAGGGTGTTGTTCTTACCTAGTGTATAGACTTCCCCTTGAGTTTGAGATCGATTCGATGATTCTAGATCCTGTTTCGTATAGCATTCGTTCGTAGTACGGATTTCAGTCACTTGCGTATTTTAGAACTTAGATTTGATTTCCTTAGTAGTAATTGTCATTAGAAGGTCGAGTAGGTGATTTGACACCCACCTAGTTGTTTCCATGCGCCTGCGGGTCAAGCTCCGTCCTCGTCTGACAAATTCTGTTGTTGGTTGAGTTCTCGCTATTTAGCTTCCGCTAGCGGCGTAACCGCCTTAACATTTGGCGCCGCTGCCGGGGACGAGAGCCCTAAGTAGGTGACCTTAGACTAATCCTACGAGGTGAGTCGTATAAACTACTTTGTATACTTTAGTTAGAAAAGATCTAGGAGTGGTGGACTCCGAAGGTCTCGAGAGATACTAGGAAGTGGGGTATTCCTGGGTCTTCCGCGTTGACAGTATTTTTAGTCTTAGCTTAGATTAGATTGTTTTTGATGGTGTTTAAGTGGTTGTTGACATAAAAAGCATTTGCTACTCCTTGTGTGGTAGTAAATCTCTTTATATTTTCAATTGCAAAAAATCCATTTTATGATTAGAAGTAGCTTAGGTAGGGACTGATTTGATCCTGATCTAGAGCTATCAATTGGTGTTCTATTCGCTTGATGTGTTTGATTGCATGTTAGATCACTGAAAAAGTCTCTTTGGTAGTGAAATATGCAATAAACAAAGTTCAGAAAAATTTTCTGTGTAACTGATTGTTGCTGAGCACTTAAAAGAGCTATTGGAAGAGTTCTGTGCTGAAAAACTGGAAATCTGCAACTTTAGACATCATACGCGTATGATGTCTTAGGACCTAAACAGAGACTAAAATTGAAAATTTGACATTGCCAGAGTGTTTAGAAGGGGGGTTTTACCCTAAGATCAACTTAAAACAAGAGCATTAACACTCAAAGAAACCCAAAAAGACAAGTCGGAGTCCAAGAAACGCAAAGAATAGGAAATTTTGGATTCAAATCTTGTTTTTACATTCAAACCTGACAAAAACACTTGAAACTCAATTATAAACATTGGAGAAGGCTTAAAACCAAAAATAGTCAAAATCTGGGACAAAAGACATCATACGCGTATAATGTCTTTTGGCACATCCACTACTTATTTTTTGAAATCTGACCTGACAAGATTGTCACAAACACTGTTGAAAGCATAAATATCAAGTTTGGACCCAAATTGATGAAAAAGACATCATACGCGTATGATGTCTTTGACCTAATTTTGGACATATTTTGATACTTTGCTAACACAGATCCATTGTAATAGCTGTCTAGAGGTTATATTTCAAGTTTCATACCATTTGGATCACAATTGACCCAAAAAACAAGTCAAAAGCGGGAAATTGCCAAGAAAAGCCTGAACTAGCCATAACTTGCTCAAACAGAGTTCAAACTGAATTTTGTGAGTGAAGAGAGCATAAAGGGGCCACTGAGAGTGAGCATAACCAAAATAGTCAAAATCTGTGAAAAAAGACATCATACGCGTATAATGTCTTTTTCAGCATAACTGCAACAAAATTCTCACTTGATGAAACAGAAGTTGTCCGACTGACAAGATTAAACAATTGACCAAGTATCAATCAGTTTGGATCAATTCTGACCACAAAAACTTTGGGAAAACAAATTGCCGAGACAGAAAAGTTACAGTCCTTTAGGGGAATTGATGAATTTGAGATCGGGCAGGAATCTCCGGAATAATCAACCAAAACAAGGGGAACCAGCAACTGTCATATCAACCGAGGGAAGTGTAAACCAAAGTTGGGTGCAACCATTAGAGCCGATCTTTGAAGGAAGTGTTTCTGATACTTCTTCGGAGAGATCTTACGAGATTTTCACCGAAAACTTGGAACACTTGAACCTGAACAACAGAGAAAATATGGCAGCAGGATCATCAAACCCTTCCGCCACCATGAAGCTATTGTTCATAAAATACCAGTACGACAATGAGCAAGGTGCCAAGATCTACAAAGATGGAATGGACCGCTATTGTGTAAAGATAGAAGATAGACCTAGTGAGTTCAAGGACTTAGTGCCTGTGAGCTATAGCGGAGATAGATATCTAGATGACGAGGGTACCATGTACTTGGTAGTCCTAAACCCTAACATTGTGGACAAGTGGGGATTGATGGGCACCAAAGCCAAAATAGATGAAGAACTCGAGGAGAAAGCACCGATAATGAACTTCCCTAATGCGAGGATAAGAAGAGAGAATGAAACTACAAGGATCAACACTGATAACATCTATGTGGGGCTGTACAAATATAATAATGGGGAGCAAGATCTCTATTATAGATGTGAAGAACCCTACACCGGAGAGTTGACAGACCAAAAAAGACTTTATGTCTTTACCTACACAGAGGGATCGGAAGTGAAAATTGCCGCTTACGATAAGTATGGCAGGCAATACTCAACAATGGGCAAGAAAGAATTAGAAGGATATACATACTTTGGGGGACCACTACATCAGTATTATGTTACTTCTAGCTCACATAGACCAGCACCAACAAATGGAGTGCGAAACTCAATGACAACAGGAGGACAAAGAACTCAGGTTGCTGACTCTTTCAGTCAACCTTGGGACTCGAAGCTCGGACCAATGGGATCATTACATTCCAGAGAGTCAATGGAGACGAATCGAGGTAGTGCTGTTCCAATCCCCACCTATACCACTCCAGGTCCAAGGTTTGAAGCGGAACCATCACATTTACCTCCCAGTAGTAGATTCAGGGCAGAGGAACCGACAAGGGTAACCCATGAAGTCCATGATGCTAGAGAAAGCTTTAGCCGAGACACAGGAGCAATGAGATTGGTAGCAGATCATAGACGTATGAGACCATCTCAAGTAGCCAAGTGTATGCCAAAGAAGTATGGTGGTTCAGGAGATCCGTATGCACATGTGTCACTCTTTAAGCAAGTCTTAAGAGCTGAGCAGATAACAGATTTCCATACACAATACGAGGGATTTGGTCTTACTCTAGAAGGTACTGCATTGACATGGTTTCAACCAATGAACATAGGGGGATTCCATGACATTGACCATTTGCTAAGAGAGTTTGCTGAGGAATTCTCAAAACGAGGGATTAAGCACAATACGGTCTCACAAATATATGCTTTTAAACAGAGAGAACACGAAAAAGTGAAGGAAGCTTCACTTCGCTTCAAACAATACATTGAGAGATGTCCAGTACGTGAACGACCACAAGATGACAGACTATCTGTTCTCTTTATTGAGGGACTGAGGAACGATACTCTCAAGAAGGACTTGCACTTGAAAGCTTGTACAAGTTTCGAGCAAGTAACGAGAGAGGCATTGTACTTAGTGGATAACTGTACGGTTTATGGAGAGGTGTCAGCGGATACAGATTGTGCATCCAGTAGCTCCTCCTCCGTAGCGAGCGAGACTACCACTAAAAAGAATGTTCAAACAACAACCATGCCAAATGTAGAGCAAATGATAGAAGATGCTCTAAAAAGGATGGCACCATACCAAAAACCATTGCCAAAAACACTGAAATGGTGTGCTATTGAACAAAAATGGACAAATCATCCAACAGAGGAGTGTTATTACAACAAAGGGTATGTAAGGGAGCGCCAGTATGCACCTCCAGCTCAATTAGCACCACCTCAGATACATCCAGTACCTCGATACCCAACGGGAAATGTACCTGGACCTATGGGGATAGAAAGACCGCAACCGGTATTGGGACAACAACCACCTTTACCAAGAGCAAGACCAGTGGGCATTAGATATGCACCAACCTTAGAGAATCAGGAAGAACAAGCCTTAGTGCCTGTTCAAGCCTATTATGAAGAATCGGGTGCACACATGTCTCCAACAGTTTATTACCCACCAGAAGAACCAAAACAACCAGAACCATGGGGCATGATGGGGAATGTTGGAACACCAACAGTTACAAGTGCTTCTGATGAAGAGAGATACAATTTGGACGCAAGAACCTTGATGTTCATAGCTCATGGAGGGTTAACAGGACAAAGACCATCCTATCCACAAAGGACGAATCAAGCGGGACCAAGACCAGCACTAGGACCCTGTTACAAGTGTGGAGGTGACCATCTGATGAATGTTTTCCCACATACGGAAATCATTAGAATTAACGCTTATTGCACTGAGTGTGGGGTTACTCACTTCATTGAGGATTGCTTAAAGAATCCAAACAAAGTGCAAAAGACGACATTGAATATGCTAGAAACTATTCCTACCAGCAGTGGGTCTGAAAATGAAACTCTGATACCAACGCAAGTTGTTACTAGAGCTCAAGCTAAGAAAACCACTAGAGAACCTGAGAATGGAAAGTTAGCGACTGACGTAGTTAGTCAAGGACCGCGAAGTCAGAAAAACACATGGAAAGCTAGAAAAGCACGCATGAAGTTGAGAAAAGAACGTGAAGACGCTATTCTAGCTGAGGAACTAAAGCAAACTAAAGCTAGATTAGAAAAACTTGAGAGTCAAAACGGGAAAAGAGAGATGAGCCCGGAAAGAACAAAACAAAAGAGTATCAAAGAAACAACGAGCTTAAGCTCAGGGGGATCAGTGCTAGTCGACAAAGTACACGAACCATTGGAAGCACTGCTAAGAGCTTACGAAGCTAGGTTAAGGAACAACCAAACACAAGAACAGAGGTGGCTGACATACCCAAACGCGGAATTGGAAAAGCAGAGACTTGAAATGTGCCAGAGAATGATCGAGACTGCACAAGCCTTATTAGAACCACCAAAAGAAACAATGACTTGTGGAAAGGAAAACCCAATTCAGCAAGAGACTATCGTTTCACGGGTAGCTGAAAAGACTCCCAGTGCACAAAAGCCTGAAAATACACAAAAGGATGACCGCATAGTATTGAACACAACCGATCAGGAGATAGAGAGTTTTCATCCAGTCATACAGAGGATTTACGGAAAAGATGAGGATTACAATGAATTTTGGAAACAAGTGAGAGAGGCAAACTTTGCAAACGAGCTAAGTTGCCAAGCTAATCAGACAAATTGGGAAAAGGACATCAGGAATCCTCCCATAGTGGAATTTGAGGCAGGATCTCAAGTGGACTTGGATCTGCAATCTTACTGGGGAGATGGGGGCTCTGTTAGAACAATGGAGAGCAAACCTCATTCACTGAAAACCTTACCTTCATACTTAGGAGAGTATGAAGCAAAATCCGAGATTAGAGCACTTCCCTCATGAAAAATCTCATCAGAAAAAGTCATGGACTTGCAAGGATTGATAGAGATTTTGTCAACACCAGTGACATGCACTATCACTCTAGCTGAGCTTTTGAGGCTAAGACCACATATGTGGACCACTGTAGGAAAATGCTTGGAGAAATTCGGGATAAAAGATCCAACGTTGAGATTGCAAGAGAGCATTGAGGAGCTGAGCAAGCCACAAAAGAACGCTAAGCCTGTACCCTTAAACAAGGTCGGAGAGTATTGCGAAGGTGAAGAGGGGAATACAACCTTACCAGTTGAATTCCAAGGAGTGAAGACGATGGCAATACTAAACAGCGGAGCTGGGGTAGCCATTGCTACAAAAGAAATCTGGAAAAAATGGGGGAAACCAGCAATAAGGAAGACTAGGTTGAAACTCCAATTAGCAGATGGACACATGGAGAAACCTATGGGGTTATTAGAGAAAGTTGTAGTGACTTCTTGCGGCATTGAATACGAACATACTTTTGCTATTGTCGATTTTGGCAAGGAGAATAACTATGATATCATACTGGGAAGACCATTCATGAGGCAATTGAAAATGGTCCAGGATTGGGGCTACGATCACATATACCTGAGAAATATGGAAACCACTACACGTGTGAACCTGAAAGACCATAGCTACAAAGATGTGAACCGAACACCGGTAGAGGAGTTTGATTCAGCTACTTTGGCAGGATCCGAATTTCCAGCTTGGTTAGGTAAACCCAAGGAGTTATGGATGTGTGGAGCTTCGAAATGTGGAAGTCTGAAACGAGAAGAATGTGTTTTAGAAAGGGCTATCGAAGACGAAACTTATGTAGGAGAACCCTTTCCAGAGGATACGTTTGAACCATTAGAGTGGACACACATTCTAGCAACCCTAGATGTTTGCGCAATTCCGGATGGTCCCACAACGAAATTTTGCGACAAGGACGGGTACGACGTGGTTCCGTATTTCATGTTGAGAACTGTGCTCGAAAAAGAAACTGAAAAGAACGATACACTGGAAAAGGAAGATGAAGAAGAGGTGTTTCACGACATTCCCAATCATCCAGAGTGGGGAAATGAAGCAGACAACGAGTCAACGGACAATTCAAGCGGAAACGAAGAAACTATAACGGATGTCCGATTTTATGATTTTCCGAACCAAACTAAACAACGCCAGAAACACTATAGAGCAAAGAAAAAAACAAAAGGGGTTAGAACCAATCCGATGCCTAGAATAAGAGGAAAAAATCAATTCCTAATGCTAGTAAAGGCTGAAGATTGTGTTAAGGATAAGATTTCTGGAAGAATGAGAGGCAGTGATCAAAAGAGCTTACGAAAAGACAAAAGAGGCTCAAGAAATCAAGTTCAAAAGAATGGAACGAAAACTGAAACAGAAAAATCAGAAAAGAACAAGCGCAACAGAGAATACACGGAGTCCAAGTTAGAACGTAGAAACAAGTACAGAGAGCTCAAGAAAACTCTGAAGGAAGTTTGGACGACTGAAATTGAGAGTGGAGAGGACGAAAACATCAAAATCAAGGAAAACATGGATGTTCCCTCTCACTATAGGAAATTCACAATAGAGGATAGGAAGGTGATATTAACCCCACCTATTCGAGAGAGGAAGGAGAACGAATCTTATGACGGACCGGAGGATGCAAAAAAAGTTGATTTAGCAGCTCCAGGTGAGACGCCTAGACCGGTGTACATAGCCACAGATTTGTCTCCAAGCGAGGAAGAGAGACTTTTGAGTCTTCTCAGAGAGTATAGGGATGTGTTTGCATGGTCTTATAAGGACTTAAAGGGAGTTGACCCATTGATATGCCAACACTCAATCCCACTGAAACAAGACGCAAAGCCTAGCAGACAGAGACCATACACATATAATGATACTTTTGCTAAGAGAATCAAGGAAGAGATAGATAAGCTAATGGAAGCTGAATTCATATACGAGATTGAACACACTGATTGGGTATCTCCGATTGTGGTAGTACCTAAGAAGAACGGAAAACTCCGGGTGTGTGTCAACTTAAAGAAAGTGAATGCTGCAACAATCAGGGACAATTATCCCCTGCCGATAACTGATCATGTTCTAGAGCGTGTATCAGGGAAAACAACATACTCTTTTCTTGATGGTTTTTCAAGATATAACCAGCTAGCCATAGCACTGGAAGATCAACATAAAACAGCTTTTGCAACGGAGTGGGGAATTTATGCTTATCGAGTTATGCCTTTTGGTCTAACCAATGCTCCCGCAACCTTCCAGAGGCTGATGACGCATGCTTTCAAAGAATACTTAAGGCTGTTTCTCGAAATATACATGGATGACTTATGTGTACATTCTCTACTGAGAGATGAGCATCTAGAACACCTAAGAAAAGTATTTGAGAAATGTAGGACATATCGCATTTGTCTCAATCCTGAGAAATGTGTGTTTATGGTCCGACAGGGCAGAATTCTGGGACATATTGTCTCACAAAACGGAATATCCACGGATTTAGAGAAGATAAAAGTTATAGTGGATATGCCTAGACCAACCAATGCGAAACAAGTACAGAGCTTTATGGGACATTGTGGATATTATAGACGATTCATTTACATGTACGCTATAATAGGCCAACCACTTTACAGGCTAATAGTGAACTTTGAATGGACAGAGGAATGTGAGGAATCATTCAAGAAATTGAAAGAGGCACTCATTACTGCTCCAGTCTTGAAATCACCAGATTGGGAGAAGATATTCCATGTGCACATAGATGCTTCTACATATGCAATAGGATGCATTCTGGCTCAGCCAGAAGAAGGAAACATGGATTTTCCTATCTGTTACGCCAGTCGACAGCTCAACCATGCAGAGAAGAATTACACCACAACAGAGCGAGAGGGATTAGGAATGATATATGCTGTGAAGAAATTTCGGCATTATCTTCTAGCCAACAAGTTTGTGTTTTTTACGGATCACCAAGCCTTGCTCTACCTAGTGAATAAACCATGCAATACCGGGAGAATAGTGAGATGGTTCATTATCTTACTGGAATTCGACTTCACGGTAGTAGTGAAGAAAGGAAAAACACATCTTAGAGCTGACCATCTTTCGCGATTGACGAATGGAGAAGACCCTATAGGAGTAGACGACGACATGCCAGACGCGTACTTGTTCAACATAGAAATGATACCGAGGTGGTCTCAAAATGTCGTTAACCTATTAACCTATGGAGGAGAATTCGATAGAAGAGAATACAACCTGAAACATATTGCTATTCAGCAATCCAAGAATCTTCAATTGATTGCAGGAAGGTTGTATCAATTGGGAAATGATCATGTTTTACGACTAGGCATCAATCCTGAGGAATATAATATATATCTGTGCGAAGCACATGTTCAGGAATGTGCATTTCATTGTTCAAGAAGGAACACATATAGGAATTTATTACAATTGGGAGTCTATTGGCCAGGAATGAAAGAAAGCGTACATGAATATGTCACAGTATGTATTGTATGTTCATCAAAACCGCCAGTCGAGTATTCGACATTATATCAGATAATGATCGCTCCAGAATGGAGTCAGTATATTGTTGAATATCTCACAAATAGAACTTTCCCAGAAGGAATGTCAAAAGCTCGTCAGAAATCTGTAGAAACAGAAGCTAGAGATTACGCTTTGATAGGAGATCAACTCTATAAGAGAGGTAAAGACAACCAGCTTAGGATTTGCGCATCAGAGTCTGAGTATGTGATAATCCTGGAGCAAGCTCATGGAGGAGTGGGTGGAGGCCATTTCTCAGGTGCTAAGACAACAAAACTTGTCTTAGCCGCAGGAATATGGTGGCCAACATTACATATGGACGCTGAGGAATACGTTAAACGGTGTGATGACTGTCAGCGGACCAAAGTACCACTTAAAAGAGATGATATGCCGCTTAGACCAATGATGGGGGCAAGAGCTTTTGCAAAATGGGGGATTGATTATGTTGGACCCATTTCACCTCCTGCATATAAGACTCATGCACAATACATCATTGTGGCTACAGACTATCTAACAAAGTGGATCGAAGCAAAGGCAACTCAAAAAGCAGATGCCAGGACCACGGCACAATTTCTGTATGAATACGTCTTTGTACGATATGGATTGCCAATAGAAATTGTGAGTGATCGAGGCACACATTTCATAAATGAAGTGATAGAGATCCTTCTAGATAAATTCATGGTAATCCATAGGAAATCAGTCCCGTATCATCCACAAGCAAACGGACAAGCTGAAGCAACAAACAAAACCATATGCACGGTCCTTACGAAGATTGTATCTGAGTCGAGAACTGACTGGGACCAGAAGTTGCATTCAACATTATGGGCATATAGGGTAGCATATAAAACATCAATAGGAACGACCCCATATAACATGGTTTTTGGGCTAAATGCTATCTTACCAATAGAATTCTTGATTTCAACCTTAAGGGTGGCTAAGGATCTAGAGTGGACAGGGCACGAGCTCTCTGATAGAATAGATGACCTGGAAAAGCTAGATGAGCTTCGCCTAAAAGCAGTAGCTTCCATCTACGCTCAAAAAAGACGACAAAAGGAATTTTTTGATAAGCATGTGCGGACTAAAGAGTTTAAAGTTGGGGACTATGTCCTAGTTTACACTCTGAAACAGCATGCTAAGAAGCTTAAAAAGCGAGGGATGGGACCTCTGGTGATTAAAGATCTATCACCAAGTGGAGCCGTCAAGCTTGCTACATTAGACGGAGAAGAAATGCCCAATTGGATTAGTGGATGCAGAGTGAAAAAGTATCTGTTGCCGCTAACACAAGACATGCTTCTCAAAATACATCAAGAAAAGCTGCGTGTCCAGAAAAAGAAAAAGATTGAGGAGGAAGCGCAAGCCGAGGCGAAGGAAAGAATGGAGAAAAGAAGACTACTGCGTCAGAAACAGCGCAATGAAGGAGCAATACGAATAAACGCAGTCAGTATAACAGAAATGGATAATGACAAAGAAGAACCCATCATTGAATGCAAAGTAGGAACCAACCAAATCAAAGCCAGAGCACTATTGGATTCAGGAGCTCAAGCTAACCTACTTTCACTCAGTTTGTATAGGCAATTGACAAATGACACTAAACTACAAACTGCCAAGCAAGAGTTAAAAAGTTACTCTGAGAATTCAATCAAAACTGTCGGATGCACAGTTTTACATATACAGATTAACCAATATGTGTATCCTCATATGTTTTACGTGGTTGAAGACCAAGCTACACAACATCCATTATTGCTAGGACAACCATGGCAGAAGCAATACAATGCAATGATTGACTGGAGTTCTAAATCAGTGCTTATCAAATACGAAGGTGAAAGTCAATCAGTTAAGTTCACCAAAGGAGCAGAGCCAACTCCAAAGGAAGAATCCACGGACAAGGTCAAACAACAAACAGAGAAAAAGAAGAAGCAATGGCAACCAAAAGTTTCTACACAACTAGATTACTCTTCGACGAGGAATTCTCAACAGTGGATAAGGAAGACAAGCAATAATATAACAGCTCAACCTTGGAAAAAAACGGAGTCAACGTTGGTATGGAGACCAAAAAAGGCTGTGCCAGAAAACACAAACAGAGTCTTCAATACCAGACAACAGAGTGATCCCAGACAATCAAGGACAGTGAAACAGATCTGGATTCCAAAGAAGTTCATGACGGCACAAAGCTACAGCCAGCAAATTTGGATCCCAAAGATTTGTAAAAAGGAACTCACTTCAATACAATCAACGGAAACTCCTAGGTATTTCAAGGCGAGGAAATCAACACACAGAACAAAACAGGTTTGGGTCGCAAAGAGTTTGTGGCAAGCACAAGCAAAGCGGAGGCAGATTTGGATTATAAAAAATGACAACAAGGTAACAAAGAATCCATCTACTGATTCTACTACCAAAGTGCCAAAACCAACCCAAAACCCGACCACCAATCCTTCAATCAAACAAAGAGCAGCTTTATTGGAAAGAATGTTGTATCGTCGCTCTACAACTGCATTGGGAACTCATGACCAAAACAACTACAATGCTTCACCCACAGACACTTCATAGTCGTCCGGGAGGACTCAGACTAGGAAGGGGGGAGGTATACAGGAGCTACAAAGCAGCTACAAGCGGAAAAAACAAAGAAAAACAAAAATTATATTACAAGGGCAGTGTCTTACATGATTTTGCAATTTTTTATGTTTGATTGCGGATATTGATAATATTTATGCCCTTATATACCTTGTTTTGCAACAAGAAGAGATCAAATGATGAATTTGGGTCTCTATATGTGTAAATATCACTAAATAAGAGTGTTTTTGGAGCTAAAAAGTGGAAAAAAGTGGTAATCCAAGTCCAGAAATCACAAAGAAGTGTATATTCATATACACAGGGTTACCAGCTATTTATCATGTATGTTTGGAATTTTTTGGCTTCAATTTGCTATTTTCCTTTATTTTTTATGATTTTCTTAATAAAAATAAAAGAAAAATAAAAAAGCAGGTGGAATGAGATCGGAAAAAAGAAAAGAATAGACGGTGATGATCCTCATGACAAGGGAAACCCAAGATAAAAATTGGGTACAATTCTGAAAAAGTTGCGGAAAGCCCGAAATGACAGAATTTTGGCAAAGTGGACAGATTTCTCAGAAACAGGTCAAACGGAGTCCAAATTGAGAAATTTCAAATCCTAAAGTGCATTTCACGACGAGATAGGAGCACATGTCAAATTTGGTAACAAGTGATCCGGGAAGCCCGAAGTTAAGTATTTTTCACTTCACTATCAAGCTCATTTCCACTATTACCTTCTTGGAGAGAGCAAAGAGCACACAGGAGCATCCGACCTTCTACCGCCTTCTACGACTGCTACGAGAGCTCAGAGGACACCAGACATGAGAGGTAGACTCATTGCCATAAGCTTTTGATGCTTATCGTTAACTTTTGTCGCGAAAACTCACCAAAACCAAGAAACAAGAGCAGACGGGGAATGGGGAAGAACGCTAGGTAGGGGCACAACCGCCTAACCAAACTTTGCAAGAACTTAGAGGTGGGTTACCCTAACATAGAAGATGAGTTTCTAGCACTCAAAGCTCGAGAAAGAACGACTGGAAAAACCCTAGGTCAACAGAGCCTGCAAGAGGCAAACAGAAAAAAGTTGTCGGAACGACACAAAACTTCTGAGGAAGCTTAACAACATCGAGGGCAATGCAACCATGGAGTATCTCCGGGTTTGGATCACCAAAAGTAGGTCGGAACAACCGATTTGGCTGCGGACACACAAAGCGTCATTTTGGCATAACGGCTAAAATTGACGACCAAATGACATGAAACTTCACGAGCAGTTTCAACTATACATGGATGACTTATGTTTGCAAGCAAAACCCAAAAGAAAGCTGATTCACTTACCGATGGTGAAAAAGACGCTTTCGAGCAACCAAATGGATAAAGATGGAGAACGGGGAGCCAAAGTCAAGTCCAACCAACTGGATGGCTTCGCAACATATCCAATGAGCTGGAAATGCAACTCTCAAGAAGAAAAGTTGAAGAAATTCAACTCCAAGGCAAAAAGACGACTTCGGAGACTGAAATGCCTATAAGGGGGCTTTTTAGCTAAACTGATGACTTTTTAAGTTGAAAACTAGTTAGCAGGGCTTAGGGCACTAGCACAAAGCATTCTTTGCACAAAAAGACCAACATTTCAAGAAAAGACATCATACGCGTATGATGTCTCACAGCATGATTTTCACATTCATTTCAACATTTGAGTGCATAGCCTCATTCCACATGTTAATCACATCCTATGAACCAAGTATCATGAGAATTGGAGTTAGAAAACCCAAGGAAAACCAAAAAGACGCAAAGTAGGCCATAAAATTGATTTTTGGTCCTAATTTTGTCAAAATAACTCCAAACTCATTGAAACTTTGTAGGATTGTTGATTAACACATCTACAAGCTATCTGGAACCAAAAAGCACCATTTTGACACAAAAGACATCATACGCGTATAATGTCTATTTGCACTTACAGAGCCAAAAATGCTCATTTGTCATCATACATCCATTATATATATCTAATACATGCTACATATGAAGTTTGGAACCATTTGGTCAAGTGGATCACCCCATTAGCCCAATTAAGAGAAAATCCTTCATACAAAGCCTATTTTTGTCCCAAATCCAACATATTCAAGTCCAAACCAAGATTTGAGTATAAACAGTCCTTCACTAGCACATGGAGAGTCCACAGAACCAATCCCATGAAAAATTGATGAAAAAGACATCATACGCGTATGATGTCTCCAGAGCCATTTTTAGTCCAAATTCTATCCAAACTTGATAAATCCACTGAATAAGCCTATCTAAAGCCAAAACCAAGCTTATAGAGAAAATTGGTCCAAAAATGCAATAAAAGACATCATACGCGTATGATGTCTCACTATGTGATTTTGGCACCTCAGGGCTTCAACCACCAAACAGAAGTGTTCTACATGCCATTTGAAAGTAATCCACCAAGTTTTATCCAATTTGGATCATAAAATCCATTTCCCTTTCCAAAATTTTGCCAAGAGCCTGAATTGGACTAAACTGGCCAAAACTTGACCAAATGGGATCCAAACTCAAATCCAAGCATATGACACTCATGTATACACTATCAGCTACAAGCACAACCAATATGAAGTCATTCTGACACAAAAGACATCATACACGTATGATGTCTCAAGCATGTTTTTGAGCCCAGTTTGCATATTTTTTCACCTACATTGCATCCTTAGGCCATGAATAGCTCATGTTTCAATTTTCAAGTCATTTGAATAGTTAAAAGCTTCATTTCGGCTTTCAGTACTAAAAAGACGCTAACTTCTGAAATTGGAGTTACAGGATCCATGGATTCCGCTAAGTCATCGGCAACTAAGAGAAAAAGACCAACCATCAAGGATGCTCTTGCAGAGGCAGAACCTTTTGATATTCCAATAGAAACCCTCAAGCCAACCAAGACTTGGGTGGAGGAAGCAGTACTAGAAAAAGAGGGAATAAAGATCTACCAGGGGACTTTCAGAGATCCTCAGGGGCAATCGGTCGATGTACCTATGATCCCACGAGAATTAGTGGATTATAGCAGATCAGAGAACATAAGCAGATACCTGGAAAAGGCTGACTTACACAGGTTCTTCACCTCGAGACCATCAGGTGTAGACACAAGAAGAGTGTATGAGTTGGCAACATCCATTCAGAAGGATGGGAAAGCCACGTTGACAGCCATGGATGGAGAAACAGTTGAAGTACAGATCACTCCACAGCTCATTGCAGATGCATTGAAGCTGCACAACAAAGGGAGTTTTGTCAGAGAAAGAAGGGAGGCCATAGAGGTCTATGGATCAAAGAAACAAAATACAACCTACGGAGATATGGCAGATCAACAAGCGGCAACCCTTTGCCGATTATACAACCAGTTTTTCCATGTGTGCAGTAAAAGACCGCATAAGTATACTACACCACCCCATGCCATTGCGACAACCATCACATGGGCACTGAAGAGCAACGTGCCAAAAGAGGTGAATTATGCTCAATACATCCACGAGCAAGTAATCGCCATGCACAACCAGAAGCCAAAGTACATAGGAGGAGGAGAAATCCTAACAAGAATAGCTTATGAAGCTATTGGAGCTAGGGATCAAGGGCCCCAGATTCCCTCCCAGAATGAGTGGCTTAGAGAAGTCGATGAGGAGGAAGAACAGCAAGAAGTATCCAAGAGGGCGTCCACAAGAGCACACCGAAAACTAGAAATAGTTTCAGAACCTGAAGAGGCCGTGGACGAGCCGCTCAAGAAGAAAGCGAAGAAGAAGGCCGATCCCAAGCAAACCAAAAGTCAAAAAGCCGCAAGAATGGAAAGGCTGGTAGAGCAATTTAGAGCGGAAAGAGCTCTAAAGGGGGACTTCGAAGAAATGTGGGTGCCAGACCCCAGTAAAGTCGGAACCAGCTCAGCCAGGCCACATGTTGATCAATATGATCAATATATTAGAGCTTATGAGGAGTCGGAGGCCATACTGGAGCAGCAACCTGTCGAGCCTTATACTGAAGAGGAAGTACAGCTTTTAAAAGCTGAGCTGCAAAAGGACGACAAGGGGAAGAAGAAAGTAGATGAGTCTACTGAACCTCAAGAGAAAGACGGGCAAGCAAACAAAGGGAAAGCCAAGATGACTGAGGACAATCAGCCCTCTTTTACTGTTGTACCAAGTTCGAAGAAGATGGAAATTATTGTGGAGGAGACCAAAATAGAAATCGAAACAGAAGTTATGGAAAAGCCAGAGGCCGGGACCAAGGAAAAGGAGATAGATCCAGTTCAGCAAAAGAAAGATGATTATGAGGATCTAGTAGCGATCGGATACAGTGAAGAAGAGGCCCTGGAGGCAGTTTATGGGATATCCCTACGGAAACAAGATGATCGGAAAGGGACGAAAGAAAAGACAAAGGGTACAATGGAGAGTGAAGAAAAAATGGTCGAGCCGAAGCCATTGGAGGTGGTGGCAGAAAGAGCTGTCAAGTTGACAAATGAAGATGAAAAAGACATGCACATGGTGCATGAACTGCTCAGCAAGATTAAAGAAAGATCTAGAGCAAAGGAAGTAGCACTTGAGACAGCAAAACAAAAGGAAGCAGAGTTGCAGAAGAAGTTAGAGAATGCTATGACTGAATCTGAAAGTCATAAAGCATCACTCTACGACGCAGAAAACGAGAGAGACGGCTTGATACTCCAACTAGCCGAAGCTTCAAGAGAGGTAACAAGTTCACAGGAAGCAAAGGAGAGAATAGAAGATGAGCTGGAGGCAGCCAAGGATGAGCTCATTGAGCTAAGGGAAAGAGTCGAACTTCAAGAAAGGACAATCACGAGACTCAGGACCACCCCTAGAGCTAGCAGAGTAGGAACAGAACAAGCGGGAGCCCTCGTACCAGCTCTGGAAGATCAGGTCAGAAGTTTGCAAAGAGAGCTAAGGTTAGAGCAAGTGCAAAGATTGCACATGGCGGAGGGATCATTGGCTGTAGAGGAGAGGCTCACATCAGAAAACCAAACACTAAGGACAGAAAATTAGGCCCTCCGCAAACAGCTCCAAGACCTCCAAGAGCAACAAAGAAGAGAAACAGAGCCACCACAAGAAGAAGCAGGGGGAGCAGCCATAGAGCTACCTGAAACTGGAGAGGCAACCACAATTGAAGATCCAGCCCCAGTTCAAGAAGTGGTCTCGACTTCAGGAATCTCCGAAGAAGAAGAACAAAGGCTCCAGGACCAAATAGAAAAGTCAACAGAGGAAAGTGCCAAGGCGGAAATGGAATGGGAAAGGAGACTCCTCATCTCCATTAGACTTCAAGGTTTAGACACAAAAGTGCTCCATGAAGAGTGGATGCAACCCAGCCTGCCTTTCCCTCTGATGAAATTTGAAGTGATAAAGACGAAAAAGAGAATAGAGGAGGAGCAGTATGTCGCTCTTTACGAAGGCGACATCACAAAGGATGAACAATCAAAGAAGATTGTAGATTCTCAACCTAGATGGACGAAAGGTTGGCTGAACAAATACCCAGCCTACCTCATCTACTTGGTAGAGGCTCCAAAGGAGATTCGGGAGGATGCAACCTTCTGCCCGGTGCCAAGAGTCAGAAGCTGGAAAGAGCATGGTAGGATTGCAGAAAAGAAGCCAAATTGTCTTAATTACCCAAGGATGCCAGGACCAAAGGCAGGAGAGAGAATAGGTAAAGCCTACATGGTGAAAACCCTAACGGGCACCATCAAACTCTTTACTGGCTCTCCT
The DNA here is from genome assembly GCF_014529385.1 of Adiantum capillus-veneris. NCBI lineage: Eukaryota > Viridiplantae > Streptophyta > Polypodiopsida > Polypodiales > Pteridaceae > Adiantum > Adiantum capillus-veneris. The sequence continues at coordinate 115,083,265 of NC_140953.1, read as the reverse complement.
GACCTTTCGTGTCAGATGCTAAAGAAAATCTGCAGGACTCTCTTAGCATGCATTGAAGTGTTCGCGCCAGATAAAGCCACTACCTCGAGTCTACTATCGACGGTCGACACAGTGACGGATATGATGTATGATCTTTTATTGCAGCCATCACCAAAGGTGTTACATCTCTTGTACCAAAGAATTATGTTTTTGCCTAGCTTCCACATGCAAACATTCGAAGAAGCTTTCTACACCGGCTTTTTCACTCACGAAAGCAAAATATTCGGCCCAACCTTGACCATCGGCAACCTACGCTACGAATCACATTTGCAGATGCTCAAGATGACAGGACTCTATTGATCAAGCCTAAAAGTCATGTCAGGGACGACATGAACGCGGAGGGGGGGAGTGTTGAGCCAGCAGAGGATCACACCCACATTTTTGCTCACACCCATCATTTTGTAACCATTGATTGTAATAAATGTCTTTCCGACATTAATTTTGATTTGGGCCATTCATTAAGTAACGGGACTCAATTGAGTTTCCAGCCTGTAATCCCAACGTAATTTCACCTGCTGATGTAGATAATTAGAGATGTTCTCACCTCCAAGGCTGAGGTATATAAGCCAAAGTTTTGTAACCTAAGGAGATTCAATTATTAATCAAAGTGAGTTTTTGAGCGCCGTGACTATGTCTGAGAGAGAGTGAGAGAGAGAGAGAGTCTTATCTACTTGCTACGCGAGCTACGGAGCCGCCATTGGAGAAGCGACACCGCCATTGTGTTAGCAACGGCGAGAGCTACGCACTGATACCAAGAGTGCGCGTTATCGGCTTCTATGTGTGGTAAGTTCCTACGAGCTTCGGTGTGAGTTTTCTTCCAACTCGTGTGTCGGAATAGAGCGTGCAGCATATCTATAGAACCACAATGAGTAGAGCTACACATTAGTACCATCGGGGTCAAGTTTCGGTCACCTGTATTTTTTGGCCTGTCTTCATACGCGTTTACCGCACGGAGTGGTTATAGGTTGATTTTGCAGTTCAAGTCTTTAGGGTGTTGTTCTTACCTAGTGTATAGACTTCCCCTTGAGTTTGAGATCGATTCGATGATTCTAGATCCTGTTTCGTATAGCATTCGTTCGTAGTACGGATTTCAGTCACTTGCGTATTTTAGAACTTAGATTTGATTTCCTTAGTAGTGATTGTCATTAGAAGGTCGAGTAGGTGATTTGACACCCACCTAGTTGTTTCCATGCGCCTGCGGGTCAAGCTCCGTCCTCGTCTGACAAATTCTGTTGTTGGTTGAGTTCTCGCTATTTAGCTTCCGCTAGCGGCGTAACCGCCTTAACAGCATAACCTTTAGCAGCAAGCCTCTCTTTGTATCTTTCCACACTACCATATGACTTGCACTTGACGTTGTATACCCATTTTGAACCAATTGCTTTCTTTCCACTTGGCAAGCAAAATTAAGCTGTAGTAACTATGTGAAAACTCAGTTAATCATTTTACTAATTATCAAAGTTAATAATTGCTGATTTTTGTTATTCTTCACAAGAGCATCTCATCATCCATAGCTGACTCCCATTCTGATTTTCCAATTGCCTCTTGAAAACATGTAGGCTCTTTATGTTGCACATGTGAAACCATGTATGCATAATGTGTACGCATGTAACTGTTGTATGTCAATCTATCAACTGGATAACGCACCCTCTTTGATCTTCTCAATTGTGGTGCACTCTTCTCTTCAACTCTTACATATGGGGGTACATATTTCTCAGCATGCTTACTGCCAGCTGTCCTCAAATGTGGTAAACCATGCTCTTCATCAAAGATTTCATCTCCAGAACTCTCCTCGACCACTTTCTTCTTGCCCTTCTCGTCTTGATTCTTATCTCGCAAACGAATGTTCCATGGGTTGACACTTCCTCTATTGTCCTCTGCCATATGTGGTCCTGAAATAGTTATTGTTGATGGTCTTGTCTTATCAACAACATGAAGCACATTCTCTTGCTCTTCATACTCATCTTCTATCATCACTGGCTTTGGTTTATACCATGGTTCATGCTCAAAAAATCTGACATCTCTACTGACATAAACTTGTCTTGTCGTAGGATCATAGCACTTGTAACCTTTATTTTCAACTGGATAGCCCAATAATATACACTTCACTACCTTTGGCTCCATCTTCTTTCTTGCTTCATTTGGCACATGAACATAGCAAACACATCCAAAAACTTTCATGTAGGAAACTGTTGGTTTGATCCCATAAAGTCTCTCTTAAGATGAAATTTCATGAATGGTAGTTGTTGGTTTTTGATTCATAATGTGTGCTGCTGTATAAACTGCTTCATCCCAATATGTTAATGGCATATTCACCTCATTCATCATGGCTCTTGCAATCTCTACTATGACTCTATTCTTTATCTCAGCAAATCCATTTTGTTGTGGTGTGTATCTGCAAGTTACCTGTATTCTTATGCCTTGTTCACGTAAGTAATCATCAAAATTGTGTGACATGTACTCTCCCCCTCCACGTGTACGTAGGCATTTAATTTGACAACCATTATCTTTCTCAACCATAACTTTGAGCTCCAAGAATACCTCGAATGTCTCTGACTTTGCCTTTAGAAAGTAAACCCATGTCATTTTGCTGTAATCATATGTGAATGTGATAAAATATCGACAACCATTCGGCGTAGCATGATCACAAGGTCCCCAAATATTTGAATGAACAATTTCCAAAGGACTTTGGCTAATTCTCCCCCTCTTTGGAAATGGTAAACGAGATTGCTTTCCAAATTGACAAACTTCACAAACATGATCAAAATTCAATCTGCCAAACTTTGGTAATCCACGTACAATTTGATTTGATTGGATATGCTTTAGTTATCTAAAATTGACATGATCAATTCTCTTATACCATAACTCCGCCCAATCATCTTGAGTGGCTAATTTGTTTGCATACATACCGTTGTGTAAACATGGATCTCCAGCTTCCAATGAGAACAAGCGACCTTTCTTTCTTCCACGTGCCAATATCTTGCCTGGTTTGACTTTGTGAAACTCCTCTATGAAGCAACCATAATGATTAAATCGGACTTGCAACCCTTGATTTGTCATTTGTCCAACTGATGCTAAATTCTTTGTGATTGAAGGCACATATACAACATCTCCCAATGTGTTGTATGTCCCGTCTTTTTCTAGCAATGGAACTGAACCAACATGCGTAATCCTATCCATAGTATTTTCACCTATAGCGATAAACTCATCCTCTTCTAACTTCTCTTTTCTGTCAAACCATTCACCATGATATGTCATATGATTTGTGGCACCACCATGCTTCCAAAAACATGCTCCATAGAAAATAAATGTCCACTTGATCTATTGTCATATATATTTTGATCATGAGGATTGTATCCAAAAAAAATTCCTTCATGTCTGCCATAACCTTGGCCTCTTCCACCACGATCACGATTTTGATTTAGCCTAGAGTAACATTCTCTTTCAAAGTGACCATAAATGCCACATCTGTTACAGTATCCATCTCTTTGATTATGTACAAATCGTCCACCTCCACGTCCATGAGGTTGGGCTCTCCCCCTGCCTCTATGGCTGTAATCATTGTAACTTTGACTTTGTTGGTTTTGCCATTGATCTCTTTCAGAATTGTTTCCACGATCATAATTTCCTCTTCCACCTCTATTGTTTCCACGACCTCTAGAGTAAAAACCTGATCTCTGGAATTGTTTTTTGATGTAGAAGGACCTGACTTGCCTAACTTCACCTCTTCTTGCAAACAAAGGTTTACTAACTCTTCAAAATCAGGCATGTGTCCTCGAACAGATATAGATGTATCCAATGACTTGTATCTCGGTCCCAAACCATTCATTGTCACTGAAACTAAGTCATCATCTGGAACTTCAACATTAATGCTCACAAGATCTTCCTATATTTGCTTTATCTCTGTCACATAATCTAATATGGATCTATTTCCTCGCTATACACAATGTAACCTTTGCTTCAAGTGAACTTTTTGTGGTTCTGTATTGGAGTTATTCATCCTTGCTAGTATCTCCCATGCTTCCTTTGGAGATTGAGCCTTCTTCACATGTGGTATAAAGAAGTCACTAATGCATAGTGAAATCCAATGCATCACTTTCCTTAAATTCTCGATCCACTTCTTGTAAGCTTCTACTCCTGCTTGCCATGTTTTATATGCTTCAACATTCTCTCTATTTGGTTCCAAACCAACCTTGGGACACTCTTGTTCACCTGTAATGTAGTCCCATAAACCTTTGCCCATGATAAAGTTCTCCATCCTGTAAGACCATATGCTGTGGTTCTCTTTGGTTAGCTTCTCTCCAACAATCTGTGTGACTTGAGTTGACTTTTTGTCATCTTCACTCTCTCAATTTCTTCCAAAGGATTCTGAAAAAATTTTGGCAGAGTTCCGTTTGTATTTGGATAATATCTCAAGTGACAATCTAAATCGAAGTACTCATAAACACTGATAGAAAATCTCTCACTGCCAAGAGAAAATCCACTAACTCACTTTGCCACAGACTGACTCAATACTATGCATAAATACTCTAAAAAAATGTCCACATGGACCTGTATAAAAATGCAATCCATACGCTATCCTGTACCACATATCCATACATCCACCTTCATCCCATAGTCATAAACGGCATATGAGGTCTTTAGTGGGGCCACTCGGGGGTTTGCTCCAGCATCTAATCCACCTTGCCAAGGTACCAAAGCTCCCAAGGCAAAGCTTCAAAAACCTCACTCGACGCTCACAAAGGCTGCAATTTTCCAAAATACATTAATGGCATATCCATACATAACCACAAAGTACTCAATCTGACAATATAACCGCCTCAACATCTTCCCACAACCTTTCTTACATAGCCGTCCATAACGGACCCACAACAACCAAACATAATCTTTGGTAACATAATATCATGATGCAAAAGCTCTATGTCGCTCTCCAAAACCTGTGTAAATGCTGAATTCTCACCTGTAAGATGTAAATCTACTTCCGAGTGCAAAACTGGAAATCTCCTATGCCTGTGTGAGCTGGATGTTTGCTGCAAAAAATTCTTGTTTTGCAGATTTTGGAAAATTTGAGTATGCCAATGCGTCCGAAATGCCCAAAAACATAAAGATAGACTCCTGGATCACTGTATACCGAGTTCAGATGAGGGATTTATGACAAAAAAAAAAAACCTCTCTTTTCGGTTGTTTTCCAGGGCTGTGGAAATCTGTGTATTCACTATAGCTCCTTAAACTGAGCTCTAATACCACTTTGTAGAGTGCGTAGGTGATGGAGAAGGTAGGAAAGAGGAGAATAGACAATAAAATTGGACAAAAAGACACACACACACACACACACACAATCGTTACCCTGCAGCAGCCATTCAACGTGCTGCTCTCACTCTTCTTCTTTTTTGAACTATTATCCAAAGTATATTTACAACATAGTATAGTCGTTGTCCGGCTGCCCATAGCACAACGGCCATATTCTTTAACATCATATTCTTTGACAGACACATGGTGAGGAGCCTACCTCCCATGTCTGGCACCGGTCAATGTCCTATGTGCATCGTACAAATCCGTCAAAGTCCGTCCGCTCTAGGTCTCTCTAGCTGCCTCTCTCTCTAAACGTGAATAGTAGAAATGAGGTAGTAAGTGGGCGGGGGTCCATAGGCCACTTGCCATGAAATTTTACATGTGCTCCTATCCTATTGCGAAATGCGCTTTAAGCTTAAAAATTTCTTCATTTGGACTCCGTTTGCTCCTTATTTGAAAAATTTGTGATTTCGTCCAAAAACTAGCCGGATCGGACTTTTCGCAACATTTTCACAATTGCATCCTGACTTTATCATAAGTTGTCCTTGACTTGCTGGTCACCCGTGTATTTTTCTTTTGTCGTTCCAACTCCATCTCACCTGCTTTTTCTATTTTTCTTTGTTTTTTCAAAAGATTATCAAAAATAAAAGGAAAAAAGCTCAATTAGCCCAAAAATACCAATAAATGAAAAACAACACGATAAACCCCTATGTATAGTCATTTGTAATATTTTTGGCCGATTTGCTTTGTTTTCTCATTTTTATGCATAAAAACTGATATTTTTACATACATACACACACACACACACACACACACCTAGAGGCTCATTTCTGGCGTTGGTCCTCATATATCTGTAGAACAACATTAGATAAGGACATATATACTTGGATTCACCAAAAAAATTCTACAATCAAATGCAATCAAAACCCAAAAACATAGAAAACAGTTCCCTTTTAGTACTTTTCTTAGTCTGTCAGGTTCGCATTGAGAATGCCTCCCCCCCTTCTAGTCGGAGTCCTCCCGAATGATGGTGTATCACCCTAGGGTATGTGTTATGCATAGGTTACCAAGCGGTGCTAATGCAAGCCATGTAATGCGGCCCTATATGGATACTCGGTCAATGCATGGGAAAAATTAATGATGTGTAAGAGGAGCGTATAAGTGATGTGGTTATGGGCATTTGATGTTGAGGTTTCCTATTAAGTCAATACCAATATGAAAGCGGTGAAATAACAATCGTTCTAAGTGTGTCGCTTGCTATTTGATTGACAATGGTTGCTTTGGTACTTCTAGTTTGTGTTGTCAGTGTTGTTGACAGTCTTGTTTGAGTCCAAGATCTACATATGGCGTTTGTATTGGCCTTTATTTAATTACCCAAATTTGAGTGTAGTCTTTTTGAGCTTTCCATAATTGCTTGGGTACCCAAATATTCTTCACATTTTGTCTTTGGTGATAGAGCTGTGGTTTGGGATGGATATGAGGGGTTTGTACTCAAGGAATTTCTTTGTTGTGTCACTTTGGAATCCAGATTTGTGTTGGATGACCTTGTGCAGCAATCAACTTCTTTGCTACCCATACCTCATTGTACTTTTGGGTTGGTTTTTGGGGTTCTCCATTTGCCTTTGTTTTGGTAGCTGTAAGCTTGGTCTGCAAAAATTGTGCAACCTCTACCTTCTTAACCCAAAATTGTTTAGGTGTTGTTTGTGACTGCATTGGTGGACGTTGCCTGGTGGGTTTGTCGAATAGACCCCTTAGACTATTCTCGATGCTTGGCTTTATATTAGTAACCTCTTTTGTTTTGTTCTTTGGAATCCATTGCTGATTTGGTGTAGGGAAGGGTTTTTTGACCTTAACTTTTAAGTCCATACCATTGATTTTTGGTTTGGTTCTGCCACAAATGGAACCACTTGATTTTCTTGCACATGTTGAATGTTGATTGTATTAGAGCTCCATTCAATTTGTATGTTGTACTTTTGCTGCAATGGCTGACCAAGTAATAATGGATACTGCACTGACTTATCTTCTACCACATAAACTTATGCGAATAGAAGTATTGATTAATCTGCACATACTTTGAATGTCATGTTGTGCTGGTTGAAGTTGTGCCTCAAGTGTCAGCTGCTTGTATAGGCTACAAGAAATAATATTTCCTTGAGCTCCTCAATCTAGGATTTCTCTAGCCTCCACTTGAGTATCTCCAAGCTTGACGTTTATGGTTGGATTCACCGTATGCTCCTCTTCAAAATCTGTCATTTTGATCTTTGCACTTCCTGGGTCAAAATGACCATTTGTAGTTTTCCAAGGTATTAGGGTGATCCTATGTTCAATTTCTCTCATATCTGCATGGTGATACCCCCAATGTGATGTCTAACTGTGTGTCCAATTTTACATATGTCTGAAAATGTTGGGTACAGTGATCATGATCCATGTAGAGAAGTGGAAAAGCGCTTTTAAGGTGATCCCCTTGCCAAAGAATCTATGAGTTTGTTGATGGGGTAACATGGATCACGATCCATGTTCCACCCCCTTTGTGGCCTGTTTTTGCATGGCTAGATTCTGCCCTGTGTGGGGAAATCGCTGGTGAGAAATTTTTGAACGGGTTCCCCTCCCCCCCTCCCCTCTTCCAAAAAACAAAACTGGGTCAACGTTTCAAAATTGCTCTAATTTGTACTAATATGAAAGTGTAAAGTGTATTTCACCTCTGCTTAGAATGCCACCAAGAAATATACAAATCTGCATCAAGCTCGTGTCAAGCATTGAGGGGCTGAAGGGTTTACATTAGAGGCTAGTTAGAGATACGTAGTATCGTACAATTACCAAAGCCCTTTAAACTCCACGACTCGACCGGATGGCTAGGGTTGCCCTAAGCCAATCATCTAAGTGTTGCCTTTTACCTATCACATAAAATAACTCCTTCCTTTCTTGTACAATCTCCAAGAAGCTCGGCACAGAGAGGACGTTATCAAAAACACGACAATTCCTAGCCTTCGCGATATTACTGAAGAAACATTATTTGACAATTTGTGTACAAATTAGAGGTGCAAGACTTCGAAACTAGTTCCCACCAAGGCATGGATCCTTCTTGTAAAACCATATCTTCCATGTTATTTGTATCCATTTGCACACCTTTCCTCCCAGACCTCTAATTATCGTGCATTCCAAAAAGAATAAGGAGAAACTTGGACTTGATTTTGGGCCCTGTAAGAAACGCTAACTCAGCATAGAGAGAGGTAATTATGAAAAATGCAAACGTTTTTTTTTGGAATTCTATTTCTCATAGTACATACATAAAAGGTGTCTCAATCACTTAAATGCATGCTCGTACAAAATACTTTTCGAGAGTCCAACTTAAGTGTACACAAAAATCGATGTCTGTGAATCTTAATGAGTGATGTGATGTGTGATGAGAGAAAACACCTAAAAGTTGTTTTCAAAATACAAACATTATACCATGAATGCATCCGGAACGTCCAAAAACCTTAAGGTATCTCTTTAAAACGATGAAATCTGACGTCTCTAGCTCAAGATATAGCATTTTAAAGCCTAGGGCCTCATGAGGTCAGTACGAAGTGAATAGAGGCCCTTGAGGGGTCTCAAGGGCCTCTATTCGCTTGGTACTAACCTCATGAGGCCCTAGGCTTAGAAATGCTATACCTTGAGCTAGAGACGTCAGATTTCAGCGTTTTAAGGAGCTAACTTAAAGTTTTTGGACGTCTCGGATGCATCCATGAGCTTTAAAAAATGCTTTATCTTAATCCTAGGGCCTCGTGAGATCAGAACCAAGCGAATACAGGTCCCAGAGATCCCTCAAGGGCCTCTATTCGCTTGGTTCTAACTACTTCATAGTCTAAAATAGTACCTATCAATCACTATCAAGTACGATCTGTTCGAATTTAAATTGGGAGTACTTCATAAAAAGGTGATTGATGCTTGTGCGAGATGCACAAGTACAAGTACTTCACTTTATAGGATAGCAACAGGGGGTCATAAAAAGGCGTTCGGCGCTTGTGCAAGATGTCATTATCAAGCACCTTACTTTTCTGATGATAGTGACAATTTCACCAAAATGGTTTTCATAGACATTTTCAGAATGAGAAAAAAGGTTCTTTCTACGTAACGTTAGCCTTCTTCCTATTGGCTAAGGAGCATTCTCTCACAAGAGCTAAAAGGCCCAAAAATGAGTCCATTTTTTTCCTAATGGTGGATGAGGTCTTTGCTAGCCAATCTAAACCTTGAGCATCTATCAAATGTAAGCTTTATGCTTGTTGACAAAGCCCCAAGAACACCTTCCACAAAAATACCTTCATAAAATGAGGCCACTATGGATTGATAGGTTGATCTCCCTAAATGACTCTCACTCCTAAGACTCTCCTAGAGGGGTGGTAAAGGACCACTTTGGGCTCCAAGTCCTTTTCCACAATAGAGAGGACACCATTGAACCCGTCCACTCCCTCTCCATATAATACCAGCTTTTTTCCCAGTGCCTATTTTCTAATGTTGCCCGCTTTACCTAAGGTCAAAGGACTTTTACACTAACCTTTGGAGGTCTTCAATGAAGCTAACCCTAAGGTCTTTAAGCTCCAATGGCTAGACTTGCTCTTTGACAAATCATTTCTCATTTTGACCCCTTTACCATTGGCCTTGTGTCAAGATAGACCCATAAGCACATGTCTATATTATAACCCTTGTTCCCTTCTATTCTCACACATTAAATGATCAGTTTAATATGAGAAAATCATTTGGATTGGTTAGATATTAGATTTTATGACATTACCTCTCTCTTGAAATCATAGTCGTCCTCGACTATGACGTAGAAGAGATAAAGCCTTAGTCGGGTAGAGGGTCCCTTTTTACCGTACGACATCCCCAAGACATCATTCCAAGATGGATGACTAATCCATTTGGTGCTTGGGAGACGTAGTTGTCGCAAGCATGTCTGCTCTTTAGTCCATTTCATTCTCCCAAGTAGAGTAACAAGTTTTACTTGGTGTTTGAGAGACGTCGTCATCACAAACATGATTCTAAGTATGCATACTACTTAAATTTGTGCACAATAAAAAGAGAACTAGTCTTATAAGACAAAAACATTGGTCATTTAAAAGAAATTTGTACATTTTCTTACTTTAATTTAGTATTGTAAGCATTGACAAGGTTCATACTACCCTTAAGCTGTATTCCTTGCATCCATCTAGCATCTTCAAAAGGATAATTTTTGAACTTAAAAAGATACCGTCAGATAATCTTACCATGTCGTAGTACCATCAAGCTGTATTCCCTTAAGCTGTATTCCTTGCATCCATCTAGCATCTTCAAAAGGATAATTTTTGAACTTAAAAAGATACCGTCAGATAATCTTACCATGTTGTAGTACCTTGTCTTCATGCCAAAGGATAGCTTCGGGTTGTAGCACCTCTTCTTGGTGTTTGATTTGGGAGTGTCTTCAATAATTGGTTCACTTGGTGGCTCTCCTTTGCACGGATTAAGTAGGCTCACATGAAAAGCATTGTGTACGGGCCAATGGTTGGGCAACTCAAGTTGATAAGCCATCTCATTGATTGGCTTTAAGATTTGAAAAGGACCATAGTATCTTTTGGCTATTTTAGCATAATATTTTTGATCGCCGGTAGGGCTTTTGCCCATCGCTTGCCTCAATCAAGCCTTGGGAAATTTGAGTAAGATCCAATCCAGCCCAAAGCCAAAGGATAGCTCCAAGTTGTAGCACCTCTTCTTGGTCTTTGATTTTGGGAGGGTCTTCAATAATTGGTTCAATTGGTGGCTCTCCTTTGTACGGCTTAAGTAGTCTCACATGAAAAGCATTGTGTATGAGCCAATGGTTGGGCAACTCGAGTTGATAAGCCATTTCGTCTATTGGCTTCAATATTTGAAAAGGACCATAGTATCTTTTTGCTATTTTAGTAAAAATATTTTTGATGGCCCGTAGGATTTTTGCCCATCATTTGCCTCAATCAAGCCTTGGGAAATTTAAGTAAGATCCAATCATTTTCTTTGAATGTTAAGGCCCTTCTATGCTGGTCAGCAGCAGCTTTTTGCCTTTGTTGAGAGATGGATATAGCACCCTTAATCTTTTGAAAAGATTCTTGTAGGTCACAGCTATACTCATCGACAGTGAAGATCTTCCCATGTACTTTAAGTAGCAGTGAAGATATTCAAAAGGTGCTTTTCCAGTAAAAGTATGGACAATATTATTGTATGCATACTCTACAAGAGGTAAGTAATTTTCCCATTGTGAGCATTGATCTACTTCTGTAACATAAGTCTTTAGTAGATCGAGTATCATAAAATTGGCTTTCTCACTTTGGCCATCCATTTGTGGGTGATAGGACGAAGAGAAATTCAATCTTGTACCTAGATTCTCAAAGAGACCTTTCCAAAAATTACTGGTCATTCTAGGATCTCTATCTGACATGATGGATGTTGGCAATCCATGGTGTTTGAAAATCTGATATATGAAGAGAGTTGCCATTTGGCGTGCCTTAATAGTCTTTTTGGCAAGAATAAAGTGTGCTTGCTTGCTAAAAATTTCGACTATTGTCCCATGGATAGACTTGGGTAATCCAGAGATAAAATCCATGGATATACTCTCCCACAGTGAATTAGGGATTGGCAATGGCTGGAGTAATCCAGGTTGCTTCCCTCTATCATACTTAGTCTTTTGGCATACCACACATTTTGAAACATACTCTTGTATGTCCACTTTCATGGTAGGCCAATAGAAGTATATCTCTACTCCTTGAAGATTAGGTTGAATGCTTCTATGCTCCGCATAGGGAGGATCATGGGATTCATACATAACTTTCTCACGAAGGGAGTGGGTAACACATAGCTTATTTCCATGGAGAAGATAACCATCCTACAAGGTGAATGGTTCCTCTTTCTTTCCCAAAGCAAGGGCTGACATTATTTCTTTGAATTCAAGGTTAGTAGCATACTCATCTATCATAGAAGATAGATCATTGTCAACTTCTATAGACACCACATTAACTTTTGGTCGTCGTGAAAGTGCATCTGCCACTTGATTGTGCTTTCTAGCAATGTGAGCAATATGAAAATACTATTGCAAAAGAAAATTTGCCCACCTCATATGTTTGTTGGAAAGTTTGGTTTGCATCATGAAGTACTTGAGACTTTGGTGGTCTATTCATAAAATAAACTGAGTCCGCAATAGATAGTGCTTCCATGTTTCTAGGCCATGTAGAGCAGCAAAAATCTCTTTCTCATAAATGCCCAAGACCCATTCATCCATATTGAGCCTTTGAATCTCATATGATATGGCATGCCCTTCTTGAAGAAAAACTTCTCCAAGGCAATCACCACAAGCATCATATTGGACCTCAAATGGCTTTGAGAGATCCAAAAGCATGAGGACTGGTTGGGAGGTAAGCTTCTCTTTGAGCTTGTCAAAAGAATTTTGCTCCTTAGCAGTCCATGAGTACTGAATGTTCTTCTTTGTTAAGTCATGTAATGGTCCTTCTATTTGAGAAAATTTTGCTTTAAAGCGTCTATAGTATGCACATATACCGATAAAGCTTCTTAGCTCATGTAGATTCCTTGGATTATGCCATGCTTTTATTACCTTCAACTTTGATGGATCCATACAGATACCATCTTGAGAGATAGTATGACCTAAGAAAAAATTTCTTTTCTTTTGGTTGAGAAAAAGCTTGTTCTCCCTTCATGCTTGAAAAATCACTTGGATATGCTGCTTGTGTTCCTCCAAGGACTTGGCGTAGATGATGATATCATCAAAGAATACTCCAATGAATTTGCAGTAGGTTCTAAAGATTTTCTCCATTAATTAATTGAATGTGGTTGGTGTATTAGTCAAGCTAAAAGGCATGACTAGACATTCATAAAAGACCAAACATTGTACGAAACGCGGTCTTTAGGATATCTTCATCCAGTATCCTAATTTGATGTTAGCCATTTTTAAGGTCAATCCTAATGGAGTAGGTAGAGCCTTGTAAATTATCAAACAGAACTTCTACCCGAGGCACAAGACATCTATTTTTTATCATTGATATGGTTTAGTGCTCAATAGTCTACACACATAGGGTATGTAACATCTTTGGTTTGCACTAAAAGGACTAGAGAGCAAAAGGGAGAGGAGCTAGGCCTCACCATCCCTTTGTCTACCAATTGTTGTGCTTGCCTCATGATCTCCTCTTGTTGAGCTTGGGAAACTCGATAAGGAGGCTTGTTAGGTGGTGAGCTTCCTGGTAGGAGCTCAATTCAATGGTCATCATTCCATTGTTTTGGAGGTAAGTCCATAGGGATATCATCAATTAACACATCTTGGAATCCTTTTAGAAAATTAGACAAGTCTAACTCTTCTTGATTCCTACCATTTACATTTGATAAAACATTAGGATCTTTTAGGGACTCTTTGACAAAAATCATGTGTGCAGAAACTGAGCTTTTCATTGATTTATCAAAACCAGGAGACTTTACAAATGGTATAGTACGATCAGACTCACTAGCATCTATATACATGCTCTTTTACTTGTAGGTGAAATAGATTCTCCTTTCAAAGAACTTCATGTTGGTAGCCATGCGGTTGAACCATGGTGACCCTAGGATAGCATTCTCATGTTGGAGAGGATAGATAAATAAGTCTTCTTTGTGGACATAGCTTTGGAAATGAAGCCTCAACTTCCCAATCAAGGGAGTAATGGAGGCTTGTTGTCCCTTGAAAGCGGTATTGGCAGTTATAGTATCTCCCATCTCAAAAGCTTGAATGCCCAACGTGGTGGCCAACTCCATTAATATGAAGTTGTGAGTAGAGCCAAGGTCAAACAAGATGAAGGCATCATGCTCCCTTACCTTTCCCCAGGCATAGGAGAGAGGTGATCCTTTGCAATGAGCATCCTCTTTTGGAGCTTCAACAGTGGAAGCTCTAGGAGTCTCATTGTGGGTATTTCTCTTGGGGCAAGAATAATAGCCATTTCCTTGCTCCCCACACTTAAAACATTTATGGTCCTTGCAAAAAGCTTCAAGCTCTTCAGGAGAAAGTTTTTTTTTACCTTTGTAAACTCCCTTCTCCTTGGATCGGTTGTTGTTGTTGTTGTTGTTGTTGGAATTGCCTTGGGAAGAATTTTTGGGCATTGGCTTTCCCCTTTGCATCAATCTGGTCTTTGTTTTCCATGGGCTTGGCATTCCATCTATCCCCTTGTTGGAAATTGATGCATGAAGAAACCATGGTATGGTGGATTACTTCGATGATAGAACCAGGCCATTGAGAGTTGACGTACTCGGCCATCTCTTCAAGTAATCCCGCACAAAATTGCTATTTTTTCTTAGCAAAGTCTATCTTTTGAAAGATAGTAGCCTTGAGATATAAATTTCAAAACTTGTCCACATAATTTTGAATAGAGTCATGGGAGAGAAGCTTCAAACGTAAGCACTTTGTCCTTTGCATCGCTTGCAAGGAATTGCTTCATGATGGAAACTCGTAGAGTTTTCCATGTCTTTGGGGATTCACCATTGCCACGAAGGCTAGCCCACCATTGAAGAGCCGATTTTTGGAAGTGCATATCTACATGGTGTAGCTTGGAGCACTCCATGAAGCCCTCTTCTCCAAAGGCCGCATCAAATTAGTGGATGAAGGCCAATACTTTGTCAGTGGCACCAAAGGTGCCATCATAGGTGAGAAAAGAGATACTCTTTCCTCCCTCTTTGGACTTCTTGCTTTTGTGACCTTTGCCATGCAGGATAAGATTTACAATGTCCTCCCCTCTTGTATTCTCTAGGAGAATAGTCATAGATTTCGGCAAAAGAGGATGAAGGTGAAGAAGGAGAAGAGGGTGACCTCTTTCTTGCCCTTTTATTCCTTTATGTTTGTTGGATTTAGGGTTGCAGAGAAATGCACACAGCTTGGTGAAGACAAAGGAAGCTCAAGGCACACCACTAAGAGTGTATTACTTAGTGTGCAATGGAAAAGATAGATAGCCCTAGAGTGATGGGCGTATATACAATGCATGGGGGAAGAAACCTCCTAAAGAGGGAAAAAATGGCCCGTCGGTCCTAGTGTGTTCACACACATCACTACCACATGTACATGGTAACAAATTCCCCCTGGAGTGATGCTGTGAACAAGAGCTGGCACATGAGTAAAGGGAAGTGTCATGCCCTGAGGACATGATCAGTCCACAAAGGGGAGTAAGCCCAAAGCTTTGCAGAAAGCTTCAAGCTTCTCACAAAACAATGCCTTTGTGAAAAGATCTACAAGGTTGTCCTATGATGGCACATAATCCAAGTTGATCTCTCCTCATGAGAGCCTCTCCCTGTCATAGTGTGCTCACCACTGAGAGTGTATTACTTAGTGTGAAATGGAAAACATAGATAGCCCTAGAGTGATGGGCGTATATACATGGCACGAGGGAAAACACCTCCTAAAAGGGAAAAAATGCCCCGGTGGTCCTAGTGTGTTCACACACATCACTACCACATGTATATGGTAACAAATACCCCTTAGAGTGATGCCGTGAACAAGATTTGGCACATGAGTAAAGGGAAGTGCCATGCCCTGAGGACATGATCACTCCACAAAGGGGAGTAAGCCCAAAGCTTTGCGGAAAGCTTCAAGATTCTCACGAGACAATGCCTTTGTGAAAAGATTTTCAAGGTTGTCTTGTGTTGGCACATAAGCCAAGTTGATCTCTCCTGGTGAGAGCCTCTCCCTGAAATAGTGGTAATGCACCTCAATGTGCTTTGTGCAAGCATGAAAAACTAGTTTCCTTGCAACTGCCAATGCGCTCTGACTGTCACTATAGATAGTGTTGGCAATGTCCTGTCCAACACCCAAATCATCCATAAGGCGTCTGAGCCATAGACACTCAACTGTAGCTGTGAAGACTACCCTGTATTCAGCCTCACATCTCGAAGTGGCCATAGTAGGTTGCTTCTTGCTCAACCGTGATATACATGAACTTCCAAGCATGAAACAAAAACCACTTGTGGACACTCATGTGTCAAAACAAGCAGCCCAAATCTGAGTCCAAAAAAGCATGTAAGTCTGGCAGCAATGATCCCCCCTTGGGATAAAACAAGCCAAGATGTAAAGTTCCACTAAGGTAGCAAAAAATCCTCTTGATAGCCTGCCAATGCTTAGACTGTGGGCTATGCATAAATCTGCTGACTTGTGTGACTGCAAACTGAATATCTGGCCTCGTGTTTCATACATAAATGAGGCAGCCAACAGCAGTTTGGTAAAGAGTGACATAAGCACGATCGCCAGCATCATGTAGGCTCAACTTCAAACTTGTTTGCATGGGAGTGGCAATAGATTTGCAATCCTCAAGTCCAAACTTACATAGCAATGTCTCTATGTAACTTTTTTGACACAAGGCAATATCACAGTCACACTGCTTAAATTGTATACCCAAGTAATGATGCAACGTCCCCAAATCTTTCATCTTGAAAGTAACATTCAAATCAGCCTTAAATTCAGCAATATGTCTCTCATTTGGTCCAGTGATCAACAAATCATCTACATAAAGAACCACAATGAGAAGTACATCACCCTCACACTTTACATACAATGTGCTTTTTGTTGGATTGTTACGAAAGCCTCATTTGACCAAATGAGTGTCAGCTTTCTCATACCAAGCACGAGGAGATTGCTTCAACCCATACAAAGCCTTCTTACATCTGCACACTTTGTCCTCTTGTCCTTTTATGACAAAACCGTGAGGCTGCATTACATAAACTTCCTCAAATATGTCACCATTCAAGAAAGCAGTAACAATGTCTAATTGATGTACATCCCAACCAAAATGAGCTACCAATGCAGATAGAAAACGCACAGTAGTCATATGACAAGTGGGAGCAAAAGTCTCTTCATAATCTATGCCTTTTTACTGTGCATAACCCTTTGCAAGAAGTCGAGCCTTATGGCAATCAATCTCACCATCTGGCTTGCATTTCAACTTGTAAACCCACTTTGTACCTGAATGGCCTTCTTTCCAAGAGGAAAATCACATAAAGTCCATGTGTCATTTTCTATAAGTGCATCATATTCTCATTGCATGGCAGCCATCCAATTTTTTGAATTCTGTGCTTCATCAAAAGATAGAGGTTCCTCAACATCATGTAAGCTATACATAGCCAAAGCATAACAATCTGATGCATAAGATGCATGGTGAGATCTTGGACGAGTACAACTAGACAAAGGTGCATCCAATTTACTGTCACGCAATGTATGTACCAGCCATTTTGGCATACCTCTAGCCTGCTCATTTTCAGCCCTTTCCTCATCAAGTACATCATGTACATCTGCATCAGTAATAGAATGATCTGTAACATTTTTTGAAACCCCCATAGGTTGTACATTTGCCCCATTGGAGTTTACATTCAAACTTCCACCTCTGAAAAGAGGCAACAAAGTGTCATAAATTTCTTGTGAGCTTACATTATTGTCTCTAGTACATGACAACAAGGGCTGAACAGAATCTTCCACAAACACTATATCTCGTGAAACCAGAATATGCTTTGTTTGCAGATGATACAACATATAACCTTTGCTTTTAGCACTATAACCAACAAAAATACATTTGACAGCCTTATCATCCAATTATTTGCACTATGTTTGTGGCACCAAAGCATATGCCGAACAACCAAAAACACGCATGTGCTCAATAGAAGGCTTTCTATCATGCCATGCTTCATATGCAGTAATAGACTGCAAAGCTTTTGTAGGACACATGTTTAGTACATAAGTGGCACACATGATGGCCTCAAGCCAAAAATAATGAGGCAAAGCTTGACTTTTGACCATACATCATGCCATTTCCGTAAGTGACTTGTTTTTCCTCTTAGAAACACCATTTTGCTAAGGTGTATAAGGCACTGTACATTGGTGTTTTATCCCATGACTAGCCAAAAATGCATTAAATTCATGAGACATATACTCCGCCCCCCTCGATTGGAACAGAGGGTGCCCATAGGACATTTCAATACATTTTCAGTCATAGCTAGAAATTGTTTGAAGCACATAAAAACTTTAGACTTTTCTTTAAGCGGAAATACCCATGCATGCTTGGATTAATCATCAATGAAAGTCACGAAGTACAGGTAATTGCCCAAGGACGGAGTTTGCATGGTCCCACAAACATCACTATGCACAAGCTGCAACCTGCATGTGGCCCTAACTGAACTATCCTTTGGAAACTTAGAACACTGCATTTTACCCAAAATACAGCCTTCACAAACATGTTTGACAGGTGCTTCAAGAGGTGGCAAAGAAGCAACCATATCAGATTTCTGCAAACACAGCAAACTAGCAAAATTCAGATGACCAAAACATGCATGCCATAGTTTTGCATCTGAAATAGCCCTTGATTCTGCAATTGCACTTGCAAAATTTTGTCCACACTTGTCATACAAAGTAAGCTTATACAGTCCATGGCACAAAAGCTCAGTGACAACAATTTCATCACCAAAACTGAGATCATGAACTATACATCTATCATCCACAAATTTGACTACAAGTCCAAGTCTAGCAAGTGCAGATAAAGACAAAAGATTCTTCTTGATCCCAGGTACATAAAGTGCATCAACAAGTGTTCAAGAACTACCATTTGCAGCAGTAAGCACAATCTTTCCAACTCCCTAAATCGGATAAGAGGCATTGTTGGCACAAGTGACTGAATTCCCATGAGGGACAGACTTGAGAGAGGTGAACAATTCACAATGTGAGGCAATGTGCTTTGTAGCACCACTGTCGAAATACCACACATGTGAATCTGCAGCAACTGATATGCATGCATCATGGACAGTGGGATTGTAACTGTACTCTGCACTAAAAGCCCATTCTGCATCAACATTAGCATCACAGTCTCCTTTCACAGAAGACCCAACAATGGATGCATTTGTAGTGGAACCACCCGCTTTCTTCTTAGCCTCTTTGGCCTTCAACTTAGGACACTGCTTGATCAAGTGATCATTAGCTTTACAATAATGGCAGAATTGCTGCCAGCAGAAGCATTAGAAAAGAATTTTTTCCACTCGCAACAGAACCATAAGAAGTGGTTGCATTGTTGTTACCACCCTTTCTTTGAGAAGCAATAAAAGCCTGTTCAACTGCACGCTGCCTAGTCCTTTTTTTTTTGGGAAAGTGACTCTTGCAACAGCAATGTGCATAATGCATCAAACTTGACAACTTCAGGATTTCCTTGGGTCATAAGTCTCCAAGTACTAACAAAAGTTTGATAAGAATCTGGTAAGGCATCAAGAATAGTCTGCACAAGGGAACTGTCTGAAATGACTTCACCTGTAGAAATAAGTTTCTCATTGATATCCTTGACACTAGCAAGGAAAGTGTCCATATCATCTTCCTCATGCATAATCTTTGACTCCAGCTCTTTACGCAGCAAAGCAATTTTAGCCTCATTGCGACTTGCATAAAGACTAGCCAAAATATCCCAAGCCTGTTTTGCAGATTTTGTTGAATGAATGTAAGGAACAATGGTGCTCTTTACAGACTATGCAATCAATGCATGAGCATGCGCATCCTTTACATCCCAATGAGATTGTTCTGCCGTAGGCAAAACAACTCTAATAGTAGAAATTCTTGCAGCAAGACCTACAACATCCTCAACATCGCATGCATCCTCAGAACAAGGACGTACATCAATGCCCTCCATAATATTCCAGACGCCCTTCGACACAAGAACATGTTGCATCATGTAAGCCCACATAGGGTTATTGTCCCCATCCAATTTGTCCTTAGCAGTAAACATCTTGAACACATCTGTGTTGTTGTCAGCCATGGTAAATGCTGTACATGATGTGAAAACTTCCCAAAAAGAGTAGAAATGAAGCGGGAACAACATGTGCTATATCGCACAAATGTTAGAAGACTCTAAGGAACCTGTTATGCAAAAAGTGGCACTGACACAAATTATGTACAAAGTGACAAAATAGCCTGTGCAGTACTGCATGTGATGGAAATGGAGGCTGAAAAGAGCCCGAGTCAAAAATCTGAGCCGACTAGGCTCTACGAGCTCACCCAAAAAAAAAATTGACCTGCAAATGCTTGCCAAAGCTCACTGAAATCATAGAAAGTGAGCAGGCGTGCGCTGGAGCAGCTGGCGACTAAGCCCGGGAGGATGCAACCTGCTCTGATACCAATTGTTGGAATTAGGGTTGCAGAGAAACTCACACAGCTTGCAGAAGACAAAGGAAGCTCAAGGCACACCATTGAGAGTGTATTACTTAGTGTGCAATGGAAAAGATAGATAGCCCTAGACTGATGGGCGTATATACAATGCATGAGGGAAAAAACCTCCTAAAATTCCCCGCCAGTCCTAGTGTGTTCACACACATCACTACCACATGTATATGGTAACAATGTCCTCTCTTCCCTTTTGAAGTGACGAGGAGAAGGGTTGTGGGTTGACCATTTCCTTTTGGAAGGAGTTGGCGATCATCTAGACCACCGTCTTTGTGCACCTGCATCTTCAGAGGAACTTAGGAATTCATTACTTTCCTATTCTTTGGATTCCTACTCTCCTATGGGAGAGTAGACCTCTTCTTTTGGGAGTCTCATCAAGAGGACTCCTAAGATCTCTCTCCTCTTGTAGAGGAAATTAAATCCCATAAGCAGGAAGTTGTTGAGTAACTTCGGCTTGCAAAGGAGGGTTGCCCATAACTTGCTGCAACCTACTAACAAGACAATTAACAAACATGGGGGCATCATCATTAGCACCTTTATGTGCAAAATCAAAGTTATCAATGTTCATTCTACTCTCTTGATTATTTTCATCCATGCTAATTATACTTATGTATAGAATACTTTGTGTGTTTACTTAGTGTATTCTTTGGCAGTTCAAAACCTTAGCTGCTCTCTTAGCCTTTGAAAGTCAGCACTTAAGCATCTACACCCACGGCTCAAATTGGTTAAATATAGAGAGTAGTGGAGTGGGTCTAATATTGCTAAATTGCCTAGGGATAGCTCCTTTCAGACTTCTTATGGCTCAATAATGGTAAATCCATAGGCAAGTCTAAAAAGACCCCATTATTAAGACCAAAGCTCCCGAGGTGTGCACCATATCCCACATAGTGGACTCAACAAAATCGATCATAGATCCTAGTCCCACTTACCCTAATATAAT
Organism: Adiantum capillus-veneris; assembly: GCF_014529385.1. Classification (NCBI taxonomy): domain Eukaryota; kingdom Viridiplantae; phylum Streptophyta; class Polypodiopsida; order Polypodiales; family Pteridaceae; genus Adiantum; species Adiantum capillus-veneris. Next base: position 115,061,807 of record NC_140953.1, on the reverse strand, counting down.
CAACAAAATCAACCATTAATTGGCTACTTAAGGAACTCTCTTCTTAAGAAAGAAAAAAGAAACCAAACGCTCTGATAACAATGCAGGAGAAATGGCCTATGAACTTTGAGAATAGCAAAATTAGGAGAATTAAAGAGAGCATCTTTGTGAGACTACTTTGAGAGCATAGAGGTTGAACTTAATTGATGGAAGAAAAATAATCATAGTACTTATTTAACTTGGCATGAGTAATACTTTTGCAAGAGAGAGTTTAGAGAACATGACAAAAATTGAGGACCGGATTTATGTGGAGCCGGTCCCCCTCCAACGGTCCCCCTCCAATAGGCATTTGTATTATAGATTCTTCCATCAAGAGAGACTTGGTACAATACAATCTTTGTGTTCCTTGTGAACTAGGTGATGCAATGAAGATGGAAAGATTCATGCATCACAAGCATAACATATAATTTGTAAACAGCATTAACTATCCCAAACCTCAGTCCCAAGGCCTCAAACACCTTTGAAGATGGAGAGAGCTAGCGGGGAATGAGGGTAGGAAAGAGGAAGAAGAAATATTCATAGGAGAAAGAAATAGTTCCTCGCTTATCATCACTCTTCTTAATAGCATACATAATAGCATAGTAATGAAGATGGATAAGATGGCAAGCTTAAGCATTGAAGCATGGGTCTTGGTTGGATTTGCATTCCATAGCCAAGAGTGTTGGTGTAGGCTCTCAACTTCTCAAGACAAGCTTGGAGAAGGATATGGAGCTCTTGCACTTTGCACTTCACACAATGAGAGTGTGTGTGAATGTGTGTGGGAGAGTATACCCCCCAAGAAACCCCCCCCAGCTTGCTTTGGTCGATCCCCCCTTTTAGCTCATGCTTGAAGTTCATTGGACCCCTCCAGGCCTAGCTAATCACATGCAAGAGGCATATCAAGCAACAAGGGTAGTTTTGGGACAAGTTTCCCCCTTTCCCTTTTGAAAGAGAGGACTCAATAAATGCAAAAACAATTAATCATCTAAATTATCATTGGATCTCTCTAGGGATCAACCAATAGGCTTTGGACACTCCTTGAGGGTAACCTAGCTAGGGGCTTGACATGTGTCCTACTTGCCTCTTAAGCAAGGGGTACCCTTTGGGAGAGAGAGATGTTAAGAAACCACCCCCCCTACCTGCATGGCTCGCTCCCCTCTTGGTAGGGATATTGTTGACTTTTGTGACACCTCACGTCCCTCAACCTTGGTCCCAGTTTTCACCACAAGCTTGGCCCTTAAGCCCCTCAAGCTTGGGTCGAGTTCCCACCTCAATTACAACCCTAGCATCTCAAGCATGACAAGCACCTCAAGCATCTCAATCATCAGGCACGATAAGCACCTCAATCTTAGGCTAGGTTCCCACCTCAAGCATAGCCCTAGCTTACCTAAGGGAAAAGGACTTTTACACTAACCTTTGGAAGGCTTCAATGAAGCTAACCCTAAGGTCTTTAAGCTCCATTGGCTAGCCTTTCTCTTTACATATCATCTCTTATTAGGACCCCTTTATCATCGGCCCCGTGTCAAGATAAACCTGTAAGCACATGTCTATATTCTAACCCTTGTTCCCCTCTATTCTCCCACATTAAATGGTCAATTTAATATGAAAAAAACATTTGGGTTGGTTAGATATTAGATTTTATGACAAGCGGGGGGGAGGGGACTTTCTCTTTCAAGGTTCTAGTATCCTTTAATGATATGGATTCTCTTGACACTACCTTGACCCTTTTGAACCTCTTCAATCATAGGACTTACATAGCTGACAAAGTTGATACTGTCAGAATTTTAGGTGTAGAAGCATGAAAAACAATTGAATTCTCATTGCAAGGGCCTTCAGAGATTTGCAGTGTGAGACTCCGCTTTTCAACAAACTTCTCCTACAATTTGGTGGCTTCATTATCACACATCATAGCCTCTTTTTCTTGCCTTACTTTTGCCCCTACATTACTCTTCATTTGTTTCTCCTTCTCTTCCACAGCTGCATCCTTCACAGGGACATGGTTGCTGAGTCCTACACTGAAGTCTTGCATTGAAGGATCCAAATTCTCATTACCTTCATGGGGCAATCCTTGGCAAAGTGTGCAAATTTGTTACACTCAAAGCACGCCCCAAAGTACGTCCCAAAATTGAGCGGAACAACTAATAAATCCAGCTCCCATGTTGATCACCATGCTCTTTGGTGGTGACTTAAAAATATTCCAACCTATACAAACTCGGTTAGAGGATCTTCCAAGTATCCAATGGTTAGGAAAAAACAAGGGGGTGCCCAGCTGACTAGCAAGTAACCTTATGTTATCTCAGAGCTAGCTAGGCAAACCCGCAAACTGGAACCAAACAGGATGTATCCCTTGGAGGGATTCCACAGAGTCAAATACTGGTTCCCATGGCACCACACACACAGTGGTCCTGTTAAATATCAAGGGGACTTTATCCAAGATCTTTGACACGTTTAAGCCCTCATTTAATCTAATCAGGCAGATGCCCTTGGCTAGGTAAGTGGTGTTTTCAATTGCCCCCCCATGACCAAGAATTTGTGGTCCTTGAATCCACTAGATTAATTCAAATCTATTAGAACACCATATTAGTGAATTTGGGAATTTCCCAATTCCCACTTTCAAAATGAGTTTGAAAAGGGGTTGCAGGTGTTGGGTGCAAGCTGCCTACAAGCGCAAAGAATAGGGGGGGCTCATGGGCGTTGCTGCGGGGCAGGGCTTGCAACAGCCTTACAGTCGTTTTGGTGGCAGTGTGTGTGAGGTGCCTATGTGTAGATGGACTGAAAGCTTCTTAAGAGAGAGAGAGCCTTGCGATGGCCGGCCTCAGTCTACCACCTTTATTGCACCTTCCGCCTAATTTTTTGCTCTCAGGAGTGGCATGCCCTCCTGCCCCTCTTGTGGGGGATGATTGGTGGCCTAATCTATGATTTCCTTGTGGTGGCGATTCGGCAAGGAGGCGTTGTGTGGCAGGCCCACCCCCTTGTTGGCACCAAATCTTTGCAAGGAAGGGGAGTGGACACCCAGACGGACTAATCCACCTCAATTGGTTTCACTATCAGCACATGGATTGCCTCAAATATCCTGGCTTCTTGGATGTGTTGGTGTGTACTCTTGAGCTTGGTTCTCCTGCTTGTTGCCATCATCCCTTTGATGATGGTGGTGTGGTCTTTCTTTCTCCTCTGCAACATGCTCATCTTTTTTGGTATGATTTTCTAGCTTTGCTTGGAAGGGTCCCTATCTGGTGGTAGCATGTGGTTCCCTATGGAAACCATGCAAGCTTTGATGTCTTTGTGTCTTATGTATTGTGGGTTTATGTATTTGACTCTTTTTGCTGGAATGCTCCTCTATATTTTGTTATGCCTCCATGTAAAAGGCAGAGAACTAGTTGTATGAATGGTCGGTTAAGGCACTGGACTTGATGTTTTTTTTTTTTTGCCATGTCTCGTATTGAGCATGGTGCTCTTGTAGTCTTTTTTATAATATATTATCTCACTTATTATCTAAAGTCTCAAACTCTCTAATATGGTGTTTTAGGGACTCTCCCATTGAAGCCAAACACGAGCATAAGCTTAGCTTGTGTGGCTAGCTGCTTTTTGATAAGTGCTGGTGGAATCATGATAATGATATCCTCTGCAACCTCCACTTGCTGCAGCACAAACTTCTTTAGAGCATTATAGGCTCGCTCTGCCAACCCTTTGTCAAAAAGCCCATTGCATTCTTCTTGGGAGTAAGTTCTTTTGTTCTTGCTTGGGCCACATTCTAGTTGTCTTTCTACTTATTTAAGCTCCTATTCAAGTCAAGCGTTAACATATTTCAATTTTTTCTTGACCTCCCCCACTTGATGCCTCAACAGGCTGTGACTTGAGCATAGTCCTTGGAGTTTGGACCCTTCAAAATTCTTGTGAAGGAGATGCTTGGTCTGGAGCTTTAACATTCTTCAGTTTTTCCTAGCCTCCCCCATTGATGCCTCAACAGCTGTGACTTGAGCGTAGTCCTTAGAGCTGGGACCTTTCAGAATGCTTACGAATGAGATGCTATTGATCTAAGAGCAGTAGATATTGTTGACCCTTTGTTCACAATCATACAAATCGGCCCCTAGGGCACACCCGCCTTGAGGATCTTCACCTCAAAATTGATTCCTTGAGTAGTTTGGACTTGCTAATTCCCTTTTTCTTTTACCAAGTGGACCTTGTCCTGTAAGAGAGCATTGCAGTTGGACCAGTTTGTTGGAGTCTCCCCCTTCATAACTACATCGTTTGAAGGTAGTCATCCCTTCCCCTTCATCCATCGGGGCTACTTCATCATTTGATGCCATTTTTTTCCCCGCAAGCATTTGTGAAAACTTGACGATGTCTTCCTCCATGGGGATGGCCTCAAATTCCATTCTTTGCCAATCACAGGCACACACCAACCTCTAGTTTTCTCCCTCCCTCTCTCTCTCTCTCTCTCTCTCTCTCTCTCTCTCTCTCTCTCTCTCATGCTATGGTGAACTGCCTTGAGACTCTTTCTCTTTCGCTCTTAGCTTGATAATCAACCTTCTCTACAGGGACCTCAGCTTCTCCTACCTCTCCTACAGTAGCTTCACATTAGTGCTTCTTGATAGACATAAGAATTGGTTGTTTGCAATCAAAAAGATAAAAGTTATTGTAAAAAATCCTTATATAAAATTGAACGTAGGACCAGCCCTCTTGCTCACCGCTTCTCTCACTCTTCTTTAACCCTAGAATGTCATCTACCATGCTCAAATGGGCATGTTGGTATATGGAGAGTTTGCAACTCAAAAGAACAGGCAGTCGAAGCTTTAGGCTCAAAAACTGGGAGTAATGCAAAAGTGGTTGCACGCACTACTGAATGACTGCTTATAGTGGTATACATTGACGACACTCTGCAGTGTCGCTGCAATACTTTCTGGAACAGCACCGACGTCGCAATCCATCGTAGATGATGTTCATTCTTTTTAGCGTTTATTTTACTATATTTTATTTTGTACCCAAACATTGTACTAGCTCCCTAAGGATTGTATCAGTTGGTCCCATAGGCTTTTGGAAGATGACATTTCATTTCATTTCTCTCTTACCCCTACGAATTCGACTCCTTATCGCGATAGATATTGACAACGCTCTGTAGCGACCGCTGCAATCCTTTCTTAGACGACACCCAATGTAGAGCATCCTCTAGCATTGATGTCGATGCTGATGATGCTTTTTCAGCCTTGTATTGTACTTCATTTTATTTTGTACCTAGATATTGTTTTAGCTCCATAAGGATGGTATCAATTTGGTCTCATAGGCGTTTTGCAGATGGTTGATATATATTTTTTTAAAAGTATTGGTGGTTTTCCACAAGAAATGTGCTTGTATCTTTGATCGTCAACTCCGGCGTTTTGTTGTGGCATATTCTAGGCGTGGTAGCATAAATAAATTTATATGTAAAATTTAATAAAAAATCATCGCCTTTCTGTCTAAACGTAGGCTCCATGACTATCATTTGCCAATTAGAAAATTGACGACCACAGTAAAATTAGAGACAATGATCACAATCCAAGACCTTGTGACCACCATATGGTTGATGAAGTCAGATATTCCTTGGCTGCAAGGTATCCATGGGGCTGCTCAATCATAAAATCTGGGACAATTGGGCTCATCGAACGATATTGAACTGTATCAAATCATTATTATAATTTTGGTTAGGTAGTGTTAATCTCCTCATTACTGGTATTCCGATAATGTTTTTGTTACTAGTCTCTCTTCATGTGCCACGTGTAGTCAAAAATGTATACATTTAAATTTTTGCACACCTTGGGCCAAAATAAGGCAAAGAATCCTTCCACATTGCTGATAGGTCCTTTCTTTTTATCTCATATAAATAGTTTGGATTATCTAAATATGTACAATTTGTCAACCTTGAAGAGAGGAGACCCTTGTAGCTTCAACCAAGACCAAAACCACCCCATTTTATTGTTTGATTTTGACCAAGGCAGTAGTGAGTGATCTTGGTGTTGTAATTTTGATATTATTCTTAAGTTCATTCTTAGCTCAGACTATGGTTATGACTAGGGAGAACCCTACCATTCGGAGTGAGTGAAACTTGTTAACGAATCTCTACCATGTATCTCAATTCTAATCATCAACTTACCCTATCTTCATTTCGTAGATGGGCCATGTTTTCTTTCAGTTATCACACGTATATTGGCACTTTATTCACAATTTTACGTTACACTTCTGTTAGTCATTGGGATATATTCATGTTGTATTCAGTGTTTTGAAAACATTTGTTGCTACCAAATATCTAAATTATCGAATAATCTTTTTTTATTTTTTCACTTTAAGTAGATAGTATGGTTGATTATTGAAAAATCTCTCCTCACACTACAATATTGAAATTGTGTGTGCTTATTTTGTGGAACTCTGAAACTCTCACCTGGCACATGGGCTGCGTATTCTAACAAGGCATCAAAATTTCCCTCTTTAGTTACCTAGAAGGATGCGCAGATGATGTTTGCATATACTCTACTTGTGCGGCTATACATTTCACTTGTCCGCTCATTCTTAACACTTTTGAAGATAAATTGGATCGTTGACCTTCTGATTTCAAGTATGTATTGAGAAACAAATGATGGTATAGCAATGGTGTCTACAAGAATAGGATTTCAAGTAGCATGGGATTTACATTGCTAAACACATGTATTAAAATACTACAAGAGCCTCACCCTCACCACACAGACAGGTACATACATATTTAGATGCAAATATCCTTCAAGTATGTACATCACATACATCATTCCTCTTTTCATATTTCATTTCTTTGCATTGTGTTCCAAGCTGAATACTCAAACACTGCCAAGGTCATGACTTCTAATTGTATTGAAAGGAATTTTTATTCAGTTGATTTGTCTATAAGCTATGCAGCTACTCATGTGAGCTAAGGTGCTTTGGGATAATGAGAAACAATTTGTAAGTACTTTGATATACTGCACACTGATGTCACACATAGTAAATATTTTTCTCCTTTATGTCTTGTCTAGTCCATAGGTCACAAGCACATAGATTTTCCAGTTTAGGCAGTGTGTAAATGCTCATCCTGATGTAGATTCATTGATTTAGGCAACACTAGCTGTCCATGCCAATTCACCGATCTAGGAAACATTAGTGCAGATTCACCGATTTAGGCAGCACGTCTTATTGGTGTAGATTTTCCAATTTAGGCAACACCAATCACGAAATCATGTTGCAGTGGCTTTCCACCATTGTAACTGATATGATTTTGTTACCCGGGTATACAAAGTGAAGGATATTGGATTTATGAAATGGGTATATGTTGGTGGATATTTGGAGTTATATTTGAAAATGGATTTAGACTTGGTATATGATGATGTCCTATTGCAATAGTGTTTATCAAATTAGACTAGAGATTTATGAGCTTGATGATGAGTGTGACCAACGATATTTTGATTCATCAGGGTATGACATATATTGCTTATTCTAGTGGTATGGGACATTAGAATAGGTAGTATGTGGATGATGACAGCATAAGCAATGTTGTTTTGTTTCATAAATTTTTCTTTTACTATGAGATATTTCTAACACAGATTTCTAATCACTGTTTTTGACAAGGATGGTTTGAAAATTCTTATATTTGCAATTGAGGACAGTTGCTTTTCAATAGAGAGGTATGTAATGGTAATTAATAATCATCTATTTATTGCATCTGACAGGTGGAAAAAGTGTTAGCAGCTAATGTAATATCTTGCTCTATCTTGCTCTATGTCTGTCTCTGTTCATGTATGATGTTGATGTGCTATGAGATTTGCCAGGTAAGCAAATTTGTGTGTTTCATGGATTGCAATATGTTTTCTAGTATTTTGCAGGGACACCATGCCTCCATATGTAGCACATAAATTATTAGATTTTGCAACCTAAATCAGGTATGGAAATCTAAGAACCTTCAAGTTTTTGAGAGAAATCTAGATGTAGCTCATTTTGAGGATATTGTGCATCAGAGCATTGAGCTCATACATGTAGTAGGATCAAGAAAAGGGGTAGTTGACAAGGATGAAGAATGGACTCAAGCAATAAACTGCTTACAACACTCAAGAGGGTAGGTGTATCGTCACTCTGTTTATGTGTACAAGTCTCTACTTGAACCCTAGCCCCCTCAAGGAACATCTAGTGCTTGAGGAAAATTGTATTCTTTTCACGCTAATATAACTTCTCTCAACTCACAATTGTGAGTATGGCAAAAAAAAAAAAAAAAACTATTTATCATCACAACTTAGAGGTGTTTCACTAGGAAAGTGTCAAATTTGTTGATTTCTACAAAGTAATGTGTACTCCTCAATCAACTCTTCCATTTTCACTAACACTACCTTATTGGTTATAACTCTACTCTTATCCAATTTGTTTTCAAGTTCTAGTCTTCCAACCCCCCCTTCACTTTGATGAGTAAAATTGCATATTACTATGTCAAACACCACAAGCTACCCATGGAAAATCAATCCTTGCATTCTGCATGTGTTCATTGATTGTTTCTACAACATAATCATTTAGCTATAGTACTTTAAGAAAAAAAATCCAAAGTGTTTGTGAGTAGCTATCGTAGCATCATTTCAAATTCTCTCCTAAACATGAATCCAAGAGCTCTATAATATCTCAGTAGTAACATGGTTCTAACCTACTAAATTACGCAAATGGTTTTTGAAATTATCAGTTTGCAAAGCTAGGAGCATGAAAGGAATTATGACATGGGCAAAGGTTTCCAAATGCTTAGGAGGCGTCCCACACTAATAATAACATTCTTAAACTCCATGCTTAGAAAAATACTCAATAAATGCACATGTTCTCTTCACACAATCTGCAATAGCTAATCTCCTCACTTTAAGCAGCTTTTCTTTCTCTGAGTGGGACATTTCAAGAAGCATTTGGGAACTGAGCTCGACCTTCAACTAGTCTATCTCTAAGAACACCTCTTGATTAGCTGCCTTTCACCAATCCTCTCAAGCAAACTTGTGGAACCCTATGCCCACAATTAATAAGGACACTAAAAAATCATACAAAACTTGATCAAAGAGAAATGCAAACTTTACAGCTAAAAAATCTCTCTCTCTCTCTCTCTCTCTCTCTCTCTCTCTCTCTCTCTCTCTCTCTCTCTCTCTCTCTCTTCAATTTCTTTGTATTTATACGTGTATGTTGGACTTTATGTCATACACATGGAGCTTTAAAGTTTCTATTGGAAAATAATGATCCAAAAATGAAGAGGAGGTCATTCATGCAAAGGCTTTCCTTATAGGAAACTATTGACAACTCCACAACATGCAAGCAATTTGAGGTCTCAATTTGCAAGGGTGATCATGGACTAACCAACTTGGGCTACAAATGAGTTTGGAAAATTTTGCAAGGCTGATCATGGACTAACCAGCTTGGAGTACAAATGAGTTTGGTAAACTTCTTTGAAAGTTTCATTTACATGAGATGCACAAGGAAGCATCTCAACATGTGTGAGGAGATCCATCTAGACTTCTCATCAAGGATTGCTAGAGGGAGGTAATTACCTATTGAGCACACACAATTTTGAGAGTCAAATCCCTAGTCAAATTGGTGATGGAAACTAGACATGGGTGTTGGAGATTTTCAAAATGTGACTAGATGTTGGGGGTAACATCGTAGCATAGCTCTAATGACCAACAATAATTGCCAAGCCAAAGTGATGAGCGACCCAGATAGGGCATGAAAAGTGAGCTTCTTGGACTATGGAGGAGCTAAGCCACAATGATTGGCCTCCACATCCACTTCTCTTCAGCTCAAATCAAGCCAATCACACACGCTAACTATTGCAACAACACACATACATCACTAATTCCATCATGCAACAAACTAATCACAATTGCACACACATAGATCCATTGAGCATCCACATTCCAATCAGACCTACATGCACACACAAAGAATAGAGGGAAATCATACAAGATTAGATCATGATTAACCACTAATTAGTTATAATCTAGCTAATCAAAGCATCATAAATAATCTAGCTAATCAAAGCATCATAAATAATTGTAAGACAATATGAGAGAGGCATAGTGAAAGAGAATTAAGAATTGATTAGTGTTAATGAAGTCAGATGAGCAAGGAGAAGCTCAAGGACTACATAGTCATACACCTCGTGAGCTCTCACAAAATAGAGGTCTCAACAAATGAGGCTCAAAACCCTAATCCCATTACACACTACCTTATATACCTAGGGTAAAATATATGCAATGTCAGGGTGCCCAAGGCCTTTAGGGCTACATAAATTACTAAATCTGCAACCTAGGCACACTAACTGACATATTCTTTATATCTTGGAGATCTCATTGAGCTCATAACATGTTACAATTATTACAATGGCATGGAATAAATCAAGAAATTATAATACATGGGTATATTGGGAAAATGTGAAAAATGTGTAGCTTCAATCTTCACTACTTCTTTGTATCTGCCTTTGATGTGCTTTGTAAAGCTTGGGCCTTTAGCACCTTTTGTTAACTGAACTCGGCTCAGTTAACATTCCCCCCTTCTGATTTTAGTGCCCATCCTGAGGGACTGTTGAAAAGTATCTGTGGAGGCTGGAAGGTTGTTGATGGGCCAAATTGTCTTCAGGTTTTTATGAATCTATTGTTGAGGTTCAATCCATTGTAGCATCTTCATTGATCCAAATTTGTCTTTGATGTGAGAGATGGTGTCGTATTTATTCGTTGTAGTAGCATAATGTTGAGGCTTGTGTTTATTTATTAAGAGTATGTACAAGAGAAGTAAAATGATGAGGATCTAAATTAGGGTTTAATACCTAGATGACCAAAGGGGAAAAAGCCAATGGGAAAAAAGTGCCTTTGGGATACACACCTTATTGAAGTACTTGTTAGCATGGGAAAATTAATAAAGTATTGACGGGATTATTTGCTGATGAATTTGAAAATAAGAGGGCAGCAAATATAGGGATAGCATGATCTAAAGTTGGTTTGCATGTTGTAGTCCACTCAAGGTACATAGGTGGAAGCAAAAAAGAGGGCCTAATGCATGTGATGGGACATTCTATATGCGCACAAAGAAATGCATGGGAAACAATTTGTTGTGAAAGAAATATTTTTTAGGGGTTTCTCATAAAGAAGGTGTAGCTATGAAAGCATATGTCATGGATTTACAAGCTTGCATCCCTTTAAGAAGGGTTTCTGTATCGAGGATATGTGCTCTCATCTTACTATGCATTGTGTGTGAGTGTTGGACTAGCTCTACGTCAATCCACCATGATTAAGTTAATAGACTTTGACTCTTATGCTCATCTCATCCAGCATGAGCGGCACGACGTAGATATTCTCAATTCTTCCAGCTTGAGCATAATAATAATAATAACTATGACTCTTAGCATAGAGTCAATATGACTTGAAGCTTTGGGACTAACTGTTTTCCCATTTCACGGCTCAGTAGCTCGACTCTGACTATGCCAAAGAGTGTTTTTTGCACACTAGAAATTTGACTTTTTACATTCTATTTCTTTAAGTAAAAGTAATCTTGAATCCTCAAAGAGTGGATTAGTGAAGGACCAAGTTGGGATTGAAGATTTATTTTTCCATACTTGTTTTATCAGCTTTGAATTTGCAGCTTTGGTTGTTGGGTTGTCCTTCTTTGACTGTGAAGACTCCATTGTATGTTTGATTCTCCAATTAGGCCTATTGTAAGGAGCCTTTGATGTTGTCATAGGCCTTTGCTGACTGTTAGCATTTGACTAGGCCTCTCTTTAGTATTGGCATCTGACTTTTGACTTGCAGCATTGGAAGACTTAGGAATCCAACTCTCTCCATTGCCTTCATAGCTTCTTTGTTGACTTTTTCTGGTATAAGGTCTTGTTGAGTTTTTTAGGTCTTCATGTAGCTTTGTCGTAATTGTAATTGGTCTTTGGTTGATTGTTGGTAGCCAAATATTTGTATAGCCTATGTAGAACCTTTGTGCAAGAAGAAGATTCTTTGAAATCCATGTGTCGCTTGCATCTTCTTGAGGGTTGGATATCATTTGAAACCATATTGCGCTTTTCTTATTTATCAAATAGAGAATTGCATCTAACACTTGATCCATTGAGGACTATATCTATGCTCATTGGTGTTTCTCTTGAAGATCCTTGTCCTGCTTTTGTTGTGATATCATCTTGCTTTAGCTTGGTCTCTACGGAAGATGATTTGAGACATTGGGTTCCACTAGGACTTTCGTCTATTGATTCATCTGACATGAGTGATTGGTCTTTGGCTTTCCCATTTCTTCCTCGTTGTCTGTAAATTCAATCTCCTTAACTTTTGGCTTTGATGGCAAGTCCTGCTCAATAGCTTTCATGGTTACTATTTGCTTTGTTTGATCTGAACCTGCTTTTGCAAGGTCTGCTTTTTAGCTCTTTGAGGTTTTCTTGGTTGGAGATGAAACATCTTCAATAAGCTTTGCTTTGGCATCATTCTCCATTTGAATTGTACTTGAGGACCATGGGTTGTATTTCGCGGGTGACATGTTCTGATCTTCATTCTTTGTTGTCTTTGAGGACTCCATCTTGTTTGAATTCAGTGCTTCTAGAAATTTTTGGGCTAGTGAAATTCCCAATATAATTCCATCTGGTACATCTTTTACTGTACTCACATGAATTGAGCTATGAGGCTCTTTGAACCTATTTGAATGGCGATGGAAATGATTCCTCATCATTTTTCTCGTTTGTTTCCAAATATGATAACAAGTTCAGGATCATCTTCAAGTTGTGGTTGGCCACATTGCTTTTGAGTGCGGAAAGACAAGAGGTTCTTGTCTAGCTGAAAGTCTAGCTTTACTTCACTTGATAGCTTTTCTTCGTGTTTATCGATAATGTTGCAATTGATCTTTTTCTGTACTAATTGATTTTGATACGGCGGTGTCCTTGGGTCGAATTTTTTCTACAAATTCTTTGCTTTGACCACCTGCTTCAACCGATGTTGGCTTGTTTGGCTATAATACTCTCGTAATATTGCACCTTTTGCTTGCAACTATTGCGCATTATCTCCTTGCATTTGAGTAACCTTTGATCTTAGAAGATCCCTTGTACTTTGATAGAATATGTCTCTTCAAAGGAGATTTTGGTGGTGACCTTTGCGTAGCTTTTATAGCCTCTATCAACTTTGACCTATCTAACAGCTGATTTGGTAACTTGAGGCCTTGCATCAACTTGAGATAGTCTTTGACTTGAGGATTACTATCCGTATGGGTTTGTACAAGGTCATGGACTTGCTGGTACTCATTGTCATCTACATCTTGATATGCATATATAATCTTGATAACATGAAATTTCTTGAATACTATTGGGTTGGTTAAATTTTGACTTTGACTTGTGAAAATTAGTTGTTACTTTTGTCCTTAATGATCTTCGTAGATACACTTGTTGTCATTAAATTTTGATGGGATCTAGGTCAATTGGAAACTTCTAACAACCATATGGTCTTGACATGGGTGCTCCTTTTAAGGGGTATGGCTAGAAGGTCTAGGGATTCTGACTAGTGTCACATTTCTTGATACATGAGCTGAGTTTGATGGATTTGCAACTCCCCCTTCCTAGGGTGATCACTAAAGTTTTCTCCATGATGAGAGCACAAAACTATTTGAATCTTGTTTGATCTCGCCTTTTGGGACTATGAAGGCATATTGTGTGTTGCATTGTCAATGTTTTGCATTTGTACACCTTCTACATAGTTTCCTATGTACCTTCGTGAAAAATGACATCTGCTTTGCCAAGTCAAGTTGTAAAATGCATTATCTTCACTTTGATATTGTCTATTCCGTGAGTCTCCTATGACATGATCTTCAGTGGTTTCAAGACCCAAGGCATCATAGATTTTAGACTCTCCTCTATATCTACACCCATTTCGGTCAAAGTATATTCTCTTTTGGTCACAACTTTGAAGCTTGACTTCAAATGAATGAGAGTTTGGCTCTGGCAATATTTTTGGGTTCACTTGAATAGTAGTCAACCAGTTTAGCAAACAAGTGCACTTTATACCAGTCAAGAAGACTATTAAAGCACACCATATGGCAACCCTTTTTTTCTCAGAGGTCTTTACGTACCATGGCTTACCAACATGTATAGTATCCCCAATAGAGATCCAAGAATGACCAGTGATTTTTGGAAGCGTCTCTTTGAGAATTTGGGTTTTAAGTCAAATTTCTAATCGGCCTATCATCCACAAACAGATGGCCAAAGTGAAATATAAAATTCAACCATCATTGATCTACTTAAAGCCTATGTTAAGAAGTAGATCAAAGAGATCAGTGAAAAAATATTTACCCTTAGTAGAGTATGCGTACAATAACACTGTCCATACTTCTACAAGAAAGACACCTTTTGAAGTAATTGAAGGAAGACCCAAGCTCCCATTGATAGTCAACACACTTGGGAATATATTTGCTACTGACGAGTATAGTTAAGATCTTGAAGAATCTTTTCAAAACATCAAAGAAGCTATATCCATCACACAACAGAAGCAAAATTCTTCTAATGATAAGCTTAGATGAGCCTTGACCTTCAAAGAAAATGAATGGGTATTGCTCAACTTTCAAAAAGCATGTCTAAGTCTCACTACGGGCAAGGGAACACAAGGATGCCCAACAGGTCACAAGAAATATTATGCTAAGTTAGTAAAAAGATATTATGCCCCATTTAAAATTCTCAAGTCTATCAATGAAATAGCTTATAAGTTAAGGTTACCAAGCAAATGGCTCATTCATAATGCTTTTAATGTGAGTCTCTTGAAACCTTATAAAGGCGCCACCCAAAGAAGCAGTGATTAAGGAACCACCCAATTTTGAAGATTTTGCAGTTGGAGAGCATCCTACAAAATGAAGACAAGATTTTAAGAAGTAGTAAGACTATCCAACAATATTTTCAATTTTAAGAATTATTATTTTGAAGATGTAAGGTGGATGCAAGACATCCAGCTAAAGGATAATGTAAGCCTTGTAAATACTTACAATAACTCCTTTCAAAGGTAAGAATCAAGTATGAACAAGTATATTTTATAAATAATTATGTCTTGTTTTGACTCTAGATTTCTTTTAAATGAAGTTTTAAGTGTATGTATACCATGAATCAAGCTTATGGTAGCTAAGTCTCTCAAGCATCTAGTAGACCTTGCCAATCCTATACGAAAGATGATTAGCTCTTAGTAAAGACATGCTTGCAATAGCTAAGCCTTCCACACACCAAGTGTATTTCCACTGTGGAAGAATGTCAATGGGTAGAAAGGGATCCTCTACCCAAAGCAACAGAACTAGAAATGACTTTATTTTTCCTACTCCATAGTCGAGGATGACTATGATTGCAAGGGAGAGGGTATGTCATGAATATTAATTTCTAGCCTTCTAAAGGTATTTTCCATCTTAATTTGGCCACTTAAGTCCAAGAAAAATAAAAAGAAAACAAGTGAAATTGATTAAGTGCTGCTGATGGACAAACCCGATCAAGTCTTGGGACCAAAAGGAAAATTTTTCTTAAAAGAGCAAGGGTAATTGCTCTTTTATAAGTATAGCTCAAGGAAGGATAAATGTATCTGAGCAGCCTTGATCAAAGGTACAAGACACACGAGATGATTAAGAACAATTATAGGATTCTAAAAATAGAAAGTGATTGTACTAAGCTCAAGTTCTTAGCATGACTCTTTAGAGTCTAAGTATGAAGTCTGCCTTAAGGTGAAATTATAACTTGTCACAAATTTTCTAAATGTGGCAGGTCTAAATTTAGCAAGTTTTGGGAGCAACTTGGCGGCACCTCCAAAGCATTGTGCTAAGGTTTTTCACATAAGGTGAAAGTGTTAAAGTCCAAATGGTGAAGTTATATTTTTATCGAAGTTTATCCTAATTTAGCAGGTTGTAAATTAGCAAGTAGGCTATAGCCTCAGATTAGCTTCAAAAGCCTCCGAGGTTTGTGCAAAGATCTTGCACTCCAATTAATTAATAAACAGGTAAGTTTATGGTTTTTAATAAATGAAAGGAAAAAGTTAAAGACTAATGTTAGATCATACCTTCCCCATTTAGAAACTTGACTCTAGTGCTTGTATACTAAGCTTGGCTAGGCCACATGTCCAAAGTAGCACATACTTGTTTTGTGTGAACTTAACAATTGTGTGTGGGTATGTGTGGTGTGTACACTTTCCAAGCAAAGTCCAAGAGAAGAGGGGTCGATTTTCTTTAAGCTTAGAAAGTGAGACAAGTGTTTGAGTATGCATAAGTTGCATTTTTTGGAGCTCACTTCTAGTTGGCCAAGTTATATGCATTCTCATTGAAAACTAGTTGCAAGTTCTTCATGAGATAAAATCAAGGGCTCTTTGATATTTTTGGCTCTCTCTTTTTCTCATTCTCACACTCTAAAGTAATCAAGAGTGGCTAAGCAAGCGTTCTCACACTCCCTCTCACATGGGTGCTTAAGAGTGAGCCTCTATGCTTGAAATCTTGGCTATGTCTCCTTTTTATATAAACTCTCTCCTTTCATAGTTAAATTCTATTGAATCTAAAAAAGTAATTGTTAGATTCTTTGACAATGTATTTTTCATGTCATTTTATCTCTCTCTCTCTCTCTCTCTCTCTCTCTCTCTCTCTCTCTCTCTCTCTCTTTGTGTGTGTGTGTGTATGTGTGTGTGTGTGTGTGTGTGTGTGTGTGTGTGTGTGTGTGTGTGTGTGTGTGTGTGTGTGTGTGTGTGTGTTTAAGAATAATTAATCTAACAATATTTTGATTTCACAAAGTATTCAACCATACAATGGGACTAGACACCAGTCAAAGTGTAAATACCAAAACCTTATGTATACATTAGGTAACAAGTAGATATAGTTAAGACTGTAGTTGACATTTAGATATGATACTGGTATATAGTGTATGACATGTTATTATCAAATATCAATATACAAGGGTAACCAATCAATAATAAAAATAAGCAAACAGTGGATGATCCGATGTTAATATTGCAGTTGTCGTTGTAATCCCAAGGAAAGAATCTCTTACTTGTCACCATCCAAGAAACACAAGCCCGTCTGGCGTTACTTGGGAATACATGTGTCAACGACTCCCTCCCCTTGTTATTAGTGTCAAAAATTTTAAAAAAAAGCTAACAACATAACATAGATCAATTGTTTAGAGAATGAGTCATTTATTCAAGATAATATTTACATCATTTAATTCTAGAAAAGATCGGACAACATCTCATTTGTAAATTGGATAAATTCTCAAAAAATCCAGTCTAATGCCGTCTCATCCAAGACCCCACCTCAGGATTAAGGCTCTATTAACCATCTTTGGACAAATTTCAAAATAAATTACAAACATTTGTTTTTAAAAAATTATGCATTTATCTACCAAGAAAGGATAGCATCCAAAAGTAACCATTGTGAATTCACCGCTATATATTTACCTTCATCAAAAGCGAGTTCCTGTATATAAAGATTTATCTATATTGTTAACACACTATTACTCCAAAATGGATAGGTTAGATCGTCACAAACCGAGAGAAATTATGTCTCAAACATATTTTCGTAATATTATGTATTTGAGCCTGAGTAGTCAACAAGCTGATCAAATAGTCTAGCTGACTGGTCATCGTAGAAGGACGAGAAAGCTTCAAAAGGGTCAATAAATTAATCTTAATATAACAGATCTTATATTTCAAACATACTGGTAACCATTCAACAATTGTACTCGAGTATATGTTCAATGTGATAAATGTATCTACATGTTGTAAAAGCTAAGTATACCCATATTTTCTATTATTACAACACTATTGATGTGGTTTTGAGTTATCGATTGGTGGACTTACAACCATACCCCATAAAATTGAAAAAGTACTACAAACCAAAAATTTCTCATATACATGCAAGTAAAAAAGTCTAAACCTCCTGAGTAGGTACCCAAGAACCTTCATGTATGCAAATCACGATGCTACACAAGCATGATCTGGTATACTTAGCTACCTCCATATTGCTACAATCGTATAACTAGCATCCTCAAAGTGAAAACAGTCAGCATCAGCTGCACAATAAAAATGACTTCCCAGCCCAAAAACATGTGCTAGAGATTTGTTAGGTTACAAACCAGGTTGTTCAAGATATATGACATTTGACGGCCTTCTAAAACCCACTTCCATCTCAGTAAGTATAATTTAAAACCTCAATTACTTGTATAGCATGTTGGCAGATTATCATACTAGGAAATTGTATCTTTTCATGTAAATAGGGTAATCAACACTAAAGTATGGATGTCCAGTAAGTCCACAACAAAAATCAATATGCCATGATTCAATACTTAGTTAGAGTTGTAAATCCAAACAGATACAATCCAAAGTCTATCCGAAGATCATTAAAACTACCCAATCGTATGATTACTCAAGTACATAGCCAAATAATACCAAGATACTTGCAGTCCCAAAATAAAGCCACCACCCATTTCAAATGTTACACATATTGAGCAAATGTTACACATATTGAGTAGTTGTATTATCCGATGCATAGTTAGTGATATGTACTTAACCATGGATGAAAATTATTTATGCATGTGTTAAAGAAGCAATAACTCAACCATCATGAAATGCTTGAGTAGGTGCATTAGCACTTACCTGAAGTCCTTGCTGTGAAGTTGTAAATTGGAGAGTGCCATCGATCAAGTATGGGGAGTCTACCTTGACAAGGATCAATAGATATAATGATTCCTGGTGAAGTTTTCATTGCTCGAGTCCTGTTAAATGTTCATAGCAAACAATCGCTTGTGCTGATGTGCAAACTCCATGACATCATACCTCTGAAGCGTTGCATGTTCAAGTGTGTGTGTATATGTGTCGATGGGTGGTTGATAACCATGCGTTTGAAGCATAACGTGTATAAGTGTATGGGGAAAAGAAAGCAGCCTGATCTACATCCACAAAGAAGTTGCAAGTGTATTGCATGCTAATATGAAGGGCGGCACTAGCATGTTGTAACGGCAAGCCAAGGGCCCTCCCAAACATACCCCAAGCAAGGTGTTTTGAGGTGTAACACTCAGGTAAACCTCACGAATGCATTACACAAAAGGACGCATCAAATGATACCCGAGTGAGAGAGAAAAAGATTATGCTTTGGATATTATAAGCGATAGAGGGAAAAGAATGTTCACCAGAATCGTTCGATGTATGGTAGTGCAATTAATGCAGCTCAAAATTAGAAGGTGTTTACCAACTCAAAGAGAGATTGGGGGGGGGGAGAGAGAGAGAGAGAGAGAGAGAGAGAGAGAGAGAGAGAGAGAGAGAGAGAGAGAGAGAGAGAGAGAGAGAGAGAGAGAGAGAGAGAGAGAGAGAGAGAGAGAGAGAGAGAGAGAGAGAGAGAGAGAATGAATGATGTACCTACCATGATTAATGTGGCAATGTGAGTGAGTATATGGGTGTTCATATGGGTTATGGGGGTGAGAAAGTATGATATGCAATGTCCTTAGGTTGTACTAAGCTCTTGCAACATATGTGCGTACTCATTCATTGGTGCCAAAATTGACAAGGGAATAAGGATGAATATTGTCATCCGTAACTTCATAAGGGTGTCAAGTTCAAGAAAAGGTATGGCCTTTCTAAATGTGAAGGTTCACCTTAGACGTCCAAGGACAGAACTTGAGCATAGAGACAATTGACTAGATTCTTCTACAGGTATGTTGTCTAGGTGATGTAGCAGTTCATAACCAGCTCAAGGCTAAACCAAAACTCCTAATCACAATATTGGAGGCTCATTTCAAGACATACTAGAGTTAGAGGTTTGTGGTTTGTCAAGTGGTGTGACAATCACTATTATTTTCTTAGCACCCATAGTATTGCTACACTTGGTCATGGAGACCAGCAAAGGTATTGTATTGTTTGGATCCCCATAGTTTAAAATAGAGAAGTTCCACTGTCTCATGTTTAAATGTGAATGTGTGTGTGTGTGTGTGTGTGTGTGTGTGTGTGTGTGTGTGTGTGTGTGTGTGTGTGTGTGTGTGTGTGTGTGTGTGTGTGTGTGTGTGTGTGTGTGTGTGTGTGTGTGCGCGCGTGCGTGCAAGCACGTGCATGCGTGGATAAGATAAATACAAGCGGTAATATCCTTTGTAATATTTGTGTAAATACCATTAAAGGCATCACATATCCATCTAAACTTATGTTTGTATGTACTTTACTTAAATCCATAGAATAGCCAAATATTATAGTAACGGTCTAAAATATTGTTGGAGATGGAACTAGGAGATATATTGCGGGAATGAGTTCAACCTCAGTAAGTAGGATGTGGGTGGAAATATTTTACACAAAATTGTAGGATTTTTAGAGGCTTTATCAAGTCCCACAATAAAGCATTTGAAAATAGCTACCAAATTTTGGGGTCATCCAGGAGCATGGTGAATAAATTAGGTGGCAGTAGAGCAATTTTTTGTAAAAAGCAATGTTTTACTAGATTGGCTAAATCATGTTGGATTGTCATCCCCAGTCAGAGAGTATTGACCAGGTAAGGCTGAAAGTGCAAGATGTGGAAATTTTAAAAAACTTGGATGTGGTTTAACCCTTTAGCAATAATAGTTTGAACTTTGAGATTGTCTAGGATCATAAGATCACAAAGGCAAACATGATTGCCAAGATTATCAAAGTTTTGA
The DNA here is from genome assembly GCF_014529385.1 of Adiantum capillus-veneris. Taxonomy (NCBI): domain Eukaryota; kingdom Viridiplantae; phylum Streptophyta; class Polypodiopsida; order Polypodiales; family Pteridaceae; genus Adiantum; species Adiantum capillus-veneris. The sequence continues at coordinate 115,041,148 of NC_140953.1, read as the reverse complement.
AAAACTTATCATATTGTGAGCAAAAGCATTCAAGAACAGTATTATTTCATAAAAAGTCAGTATTGTAAATAATATATTCGATGGGTTGGTGATAGGTTCCTCCGATCATGATATTGTTAAGCATATCATAGTGACCAAAAATAACATTAAAACATTCACAAAAAATAGATTTAGGCGAGAACCAATTCAAGAGTTCATTTTGATAGAGAGATAGTGTCTATAAACCAAATTCTTCTTACGTGCCTTCTTGAAAATTGTCTTTCTTCCACATGGGACAAAGAGTACATGCACATCACTTTAAACTACATGTCAAGGAGGTGTTAAATAGGGGCATTCCTTCCTCTCCCTCTAGTAAAACTTTGAGCTTTTCCTCTAGTATGGCTAGTTGAGGAGCCAGGGGTTAGAAAATAAGTAAAAGCGTGATTGGTGGTAGTAAGAGAATTGGGCCTTTTAAGAGAGGGAGTGCTACCTTCTTAAGCATACTAGTGGCAATTTTGACTTCTTTATAATTAGCATAGGTAGTAATATAAGTACCAATTCATCTAATTTTAGTTCTTTGAGAATATTGAGCATCATGCCTCTAAAATCATTAAAAGCAATCTAGGAAATCAAATGGGATTGGGCCTAACCACCAAGCCAAGAGAAAAATAGGGAAAGATGAAAATCCACCGGTTTTTTAGGGAAGAGCTACTCAAGATGGTCTAGAATGTACTAGATGGCATCATCAAACCACATCAAACTAGACTCACAAGCTGCTTTAGGGTCAAGAAATTTGCAAGCACACTTTAGGTAAGGCATGTAAACATTCCAAATAGATTTTTTCAAGGAGGCAGGATTACTTAAACTCCATGATCCCTTTTGTGTGAATGTAGAGACCTACATTAGAAGCACATTTAGCTTCATTGATAAAATTGAGGTTGAAGTGGGCTTTAATGAGTTCTCCTTTATCCAAAAACTATCCACCCTTCAAAATTTTAAGGCGGAAATCCTCGATAGTGGATGCGGACAAGTTAGCAAGGTAAACCTAGGTTTCGCTAAGTATGGGAGAAGGAAAAGATTTATTAGGTAAGATCCAAAGTTGATGGTCAACACCAAATGTCGACTTCAATCTCTCTGATTGGGAGGAAAGGGAACACCTTAGAAACCTTAAAGCCCATTTCTAGAAGGATAGAATCATTGAGAGAACAAAGATTGTTTTGGAATTCTTTGACAGATTCCAAAGTAGGTTTATTTCAACAAAAGAATCCACCTGATTGTGGGACAATGGGTGTGACTGGAGTGCTGACAAAAGCCAAATTTAAGCCATATATATTTTTGAGAAAATTGGCAAGTTCATCATGAGAAGAGGAAAAATGGGCCAATTCTTGATTATATTGTCGAGCCAAAATAGGGAATGGGAGATAAATTCAGAGATCATTACACAACCATCCTTAGGTTCTTGCAAGGATTTTGACCCAATCATTGAATGACAGCATGTGCAAGATAGAGGATTTCTTTTCTACCAATAAGGAAGATTCATAAATAAGTTGTGAGGCTTACAAATTTCCAATACATCAAAGTACAAGAGAGATGTAAATAAAAAGGGGTTCAAAAGCAGGTTCAAGCCCTTGGGAGAGGGCTAAGTACAGTATCAAAAAGGTGAGAGATTAGTTGCAAAGAGGTATCTAGCTAGAATAATTTCTATTTTGTATTTGGCTTTTCTATTCAAAAAAGACCTAGTTCTAGGGGGAGGGGTTTTATGTGTGGGGTGCTCTTTTAAATATTGTAGGATATTTTCCATGTTTTTTGCACGTTTCTCAAGGTCGTGGATAACCCTCATACGCGTAGTCCATTAGAAGATAGTATGTTCCTAAAAATACAAGACTTAAATTAATTAGACATGGGTGAATAAATTTGGATTAACTTGCAACCTAAAATAGGCAAAGCTAAAAGACTATAATAGTTGTGAGCAAGAACCCAGTTTACAGTCAAAGGAAGACCACCTAGCACCTACCAACGTAGCCAAGAATTATAGATAGTGAGCCAATGATGGCCTATAGACTATAAAAGAATCTAAAGCCAATGTCTCAATCCCACCAAGCTACCTAGAAGGGCCTTGTGTTTAGGACATGTGTGTTGTTGTATTGAACTTAATGCATATACACAAAAAGAGCATAACATTCAAAAGACAGCTGGCTTTAGGTAGCTAGAAAATGATTTGTACAAAAATGACTCAGTATTAAATTTATGTTTTTACAGTATAATAAGAATGAGGCATCATTTCAATAATTCTATACAAAAGTAATGGAGCTATGAGAGTCATTTTTGTAATAACAGGGAGATCTTCAAAGTCAAACAGTAGCTAAGCTAAACCAATGGTGGGTAAAGATAACGTTCTCATATGTATCCATATAAACAAGACAACAGATAAGTTAGACTCAAATATGTATAACATGTGTCAAAGAACTTATCAGTTGTTATCCTTGTCCTAGTTTTAAAAAAATTAACTTTAACTACTATCCATAAAAGTTTTATTTGTTCATAATTTAGAGTATATAATAATGTAAAGCATCAAAAGGCCATCACCCCTTGTAATGCAAGTGGCTATACTTATAGTTTACCTTGCAAATGTATGTAGATTTACAAATTTGGGATATGGGACAGCAAGCCCATCACAAGTTAGCCAACTAGGAGCAAGCGCTCGCCCAGATTTAGTTCTAGCACGACAGAACTCGGGTAGAGGTTGGAGAGTCTTCAGCTACAACTGAGGTCCCCGCTGATCAGACTGCAGCACTTGGTAGTTAGTACACCATATCACAAAGAGTAGTGCACAAGCCCCCTATTCTAGGGTGTAGCTGGCACCATACAAAGAGTATGTAGCTTTAGACTCTAATTTAGATTGATTTACTTGTACAAATTTTAGTGTTTATTGTATTTTCTCTATAGTTGTGATTGCCATGTTCTACTTTTTGCAGTCCATGTGTACAATATCTTTGCACCATGTATCTTATGATTTTATTTGCCATGTTCTCCTTTATGCAGTCCACTTCTACCACATCTTTGTACGATGTGTCTTTCTGAGTGTATTTGCCATGTTCTACTTGATGCATTCCATTTGTACCTTACTTTTGTACGATGTGTCTTTATGATTATAGTCACCATGTTCTAGTTTTTGTAGTCCACTTATACCACACCTTTGTAATGTTTCTTTATGAGCATATTTGTCATGTTTTACTTTATGCAATCCATTTGTACCAAAGCTCTTCAAAATGTGTCTTTATGATTGTAGTCGTCATGTTCTAGTTTATGCAATTCACTTGTACCACACCTTTGTACGATGTGTCTTTATGGGCATCATTGCCATGTTTTACTTTATGCAATCTATTTGTACCAAACCTTTGCACAATGTGTATTTATGATTGTAAGGGAAATGGCCTATGAACTTTGAGAATAGCAAAATTAAGAGGATTAGAGTGAGCATTTTTGTGAGACTACTTTAAGAACATAGATTGTGACCTTAATTAGTGGTAGCAACATAATCATAATACTTAATTAACTTGGCATAAATAATACTTTTGCAAGAGAGAAAGTTTTAAGAACTTGACAACAATTTAGGATTGCATTTATGTGGAGCCGGTCCCCCCTCTAATAGGCTTCTGTATTATAGATTCTCCCATCAAGAGAGGCTTGGTACAATACAATCTTTGTGTTCCTTGTGACCTAGGTGATGCAATGAAGATAAAAAGTTTCATGCTCCACGAGCATTACATAAACTTTGTCAAAAGAATTAACCATCCCCGGCCTCAGTCCCAAGGCCTAAAACACCTTCAAAGGTGGAGAGAACTACCGGGGAATGAGGGTAAGTAAGAGGAAGAAGAAACATTCATAGGATAAAGAAATAGTTCCTCGCTCATTATCACTCTTCTTGCTAGCATACATAATAGCATAGTAATGAAGATGGAGAAAGCATGACAAGCACCTTAGTCAGCAAGCATGACAAGAACCGTAAGCACCTTAGTCAACAAGCACATCCCTAGCTTTCCTAAGGTCAAACGGTGGCCAAAAAAAGGGTGGCCACAAGGGTGCGGAAATGGGCCATCCAAAACTGATGAATGGGCCATTTGCTCCCCTTTGGCCACCATTTTTTTGGCACCTGGTAGGCTTCTCTACCCCCCAGGATACTTAAAAAACATAAATTAACTGAAATCAATTCATTATTTTAGAGAAACCACTTCTTTTCACTACCTAATACATCCCTGCACCAAAAGGTCCAATTACATTGGACATTTGAAAAACCTAATTTAATGTTGCATAGACACCTGGTTTCACAATATGTTAACTTTTTTGATATCCTATGGGTAAATAGGACTTGAAATTGCGAAAAAAAGGGTGGCCACAAGGGCCACACATGGATAATAGACACAGTAGACACAATTGTTGATCATATTGTCATTGCAAAGTCATCTCATTACAAAGATAAGGGTGTGCAATACAAAAAGAGGGGTAACTTCGGCTAATGCTCGAATTCTTGTCGCAATCGACGTGCAAGCTGCATATCTTTTGGCTATATTGTCACTCGCTTTACATGACTGGCACATAGGTTGGTATCTTCCACCACCGAAATGATGTGGGCCTATGCAGCTTCTTGAATAGCCTCTAGTGCTATTGCTTGCATTCTATACTGATTTCCATAGCTTTGAAGCACCTCCTTCACTGTGCGAGCAAAGGGGACGCGCCGAATCAAAAGCTTTGTAGTCTTTTGGTAGTGGCGGATTTCTTTGAATGCCCTTGCTATTTTTCGACACCGCTACGGTTGTCTTGGGGGCACTTGCACATTTGCTGACTGGTGGTGTTTAGACTTCTTGAAAAACTTTGACTTGCACCTGTTTACATGCTTAGGGGATGGATCTGCAGCCTCTCTTGATTCATCCTCTTCCCTTGGCTCCCGATCTTGTGTTGTGGGGAGAGTTCCCTGGCCTCCAGGCAGTGTCTTCCCCCCAACAGGCACCCGGTGTGTGCACGGTATATCAGCTCGCAACCATGGTGGCTCACTCTCTGATTCAGTGTCTGTATGGACCACCTGAGTCGTGGATGGTCCTGCTTGTGATTGGTGGCGCGATGGCTCCTCCCTGTGGGACTCTGTTGTTTGCTGGGCCTCTTCCTCTCTCCAGCGCTGGGCACGTTGCTTCATTCTTTTTCTAGGTGTTTGTTCTTGTGGACGTAAAGATTCAACAGCCCTCGATGACTCTGGTGCCCTACTACCATGCCCACTGCCAGAAGAGTTCCTAGAACGGCTAGGTGTTCGTGGCCGTTTTCTTGTGCCTTTAAGTCATGCCGGCTTCTCACATCCTTGGAGGGTGTTTTTGTTGGCAGGCCGATGCTCTTTCGCGGTTTGTTTGGTGCGTGCCATTTTGTATGGTAAGAGCTCACCTGTTCTTAAGAAATGAGTGGTTTATTAGAGCATGCAATATCTATAAGGGACCATTTAAATGTTAAAGAATATGATGTTAAAGAATATGTCCATTGTGCTATGGGCGGCTGGACACTGACTACACTATGTTGTAAATATACTTTGGATAATAGTTCAAAAAGAGAAGAAGAGAAGAGCAGCTCGTTGAATGGCTGCTGCAGGGTAACGATTGTGTGTGTGTGTATCTCGATGTGTGTTGATGTGTGTGTAGTCTTCTTTTCTACCTTCTCCATCACCTGCGCACTCTACAAAGTGGTATCAGAGCTCAGTTTGAGGAGCTACAGTCAATACACAGGTCTCCGCAGCTCTGAAAAACAATAAAAAAGGGAGGTTTTTTGGTCATAACTCCCTCACCCGAACTCGGAATACAGTGATCCAGGAGTCTATCTTTATGTTTTTGGGCATTCCGGACGCATTGTCATACTCAGATTTGCCAAAATCTGCAATTTTTTGCAGCAAGTAGCGAGTTCACACAAGCATAGGAGATGTCGAGTTTTGCACTCGGCAGTAGATTTACAAGTGAAGAATTCAGCATTTACACAGGTTTTGGAGAGTGACATAGAGCTTTTGCATCATGATATTGTGTTATCGAAGATTATATTTGGTTGTTGTGGGTCCGTTATGGACAGCCGCCTATGTAAGAAAGGTTGTGGGAAGAAGTTGAGGCGGTTATATTGTCAGATTGAGTACTTTGTGGTTATGTATAGATATGCGGTCAATGTATTTTGGAAAACTGCAGCCTTTGTGAGGGTCGAGTGAGGTTTTTTGAAGCCTTTCATTGGGAGCTTTGGTACCTTGGCAAGGTGGATTAGATACTGGAGCGAACCCCCGACAAGCCCCGCGAAAGACCTCATATGTCGTTTACGACTATGGGAAGAAGGTGGATGTATGGATATGTGGTACAAGACAGCGTATGGATTGCATTTGCATACAAGTCCATGTGGACATTGTTTTAGAGTATTTATGCATAGTACTGAGTCAATCTGTGGCAAAGTGAGTTAGTGGATTTTCCCTTGGCAGTGAGAGATTTTCTGTCAGTGTTTATGAGCACTTTGGTTGAGATTGTCACTTGAGATATTGTCCAAATACAAACGAAACTATGCCGAAATTTTATCAAAATCCTTTGAAAGAAATTGAGAGAGTGAAGATGGCAGAAAGTTCAACTCAAGTCACACAGATTGTTGGAGAGAAGCTGACCAGAGAGAACTACAGCATATGGTCTTACAAGATGGAGAACTTTATCATGGGCAAAGGTTTATGGGATTATGTTACAGGTGAACAAGAGTGTCCCGAGGTTGGTTTGGAACCAAATAGAGAGAATGTTGAAGCACATAAAACATGGCAAGCAGGAGTAGAAGCTTACAAGAAGTGGATCGATAATTCAAGGAAAGTGATGCATTGGATTTCACTATGCATTAGTGACTTCTTTATACCACATGTGAAGAAGGCTCAATCTCCAAAGGAAGCATGGGAGATACTAGCAAGAATGAACAGCTCCAATACAGAACCACGAAAAGTTCACTTGAAGCAAAGGTTACATTGTGTATGGCGAGGAAATAGATCCATATCAGATTATGTGACAGAGATAAAGCAAATACAGGAAGATCTTGTGAGCATTAATGTTGAAGTTCCAGATGATGACTTAGTTTCAGTGACATTGAATGGTTTGGGACCAGAATACAAGTCATTGGATACATCTATATCTATTCGAGGACACATGCCTGATTTTGAAGAGTTAGTAAACCTTTGTTTGCAAGAAGAGGTGAAGTTAGGCAAGTCAGGTCCTTCTACATCAAATAAAAATTCCAGAGATCAGGTTTTTTACTCTAGAGGTCGTGGAAACAATAGAGGTGGAAGAGGAAACTATGGTCGTGGAAACAATGTTGGAAGAGGTCAATGGCAAAATCAACAAAGTCAAAGTTACAACGATTATAGCCAAAGCGGCAGAGGGAGAGCCCGAACTCGTGGACGTGGAGGTGGACGATTTGTACATCCTCAAAGAGATGGATATTGTAACAGATGTGGCATTTATGGTCACTTTGAAAGATAATGTTACACAAGGCTAAATCAAAATCGTGATCGTGGTGGAAGAGGCCGAGGTTATGGCAGACATGGAGGAAACTTTGTTGGATACAATCCTCATGATCAAAATATATATGACAATAGGTCGAGTGGACATTTATTTCCTATGGAGCATGTTGTTGGAAGCATGGTGGAGCCACATCATACAGATAATTGGTATTTAGATAGTGGTGCCACAAATTATATGACATATCATGGTGAATGGTTTGACAGAAAAGAGAAGTTAGAAGAGGATGAGTTTGTCACTACAGGTGATGATACTATGCATTGGATTACACATGTTGGTTCAGTTCCATTGCTAGAAAAAGACGGGACATACAACACATTGGGAGATGTTCTATATGTGCCTTCAATCACAAAGAATTTAGCATCAGTTGGACAAATGACAGATCAAGGGTTGCAAGTCCGTTTTAATCGTTATGGATGCTTCATAGAGGAGTTTCACAAAGGCAGACTAGGCAAGATATTGGCACGTGGAAGAAAGAAAGGTCGCTTGTTCTCATTGGAAGCTGCAAATCCATGTTTACACAGTGGTATGTATGCAAACAAATCAGGCACTCAAGATGATTGGGCAAATTTATGGCATAAGAGGATTGGTCATGTCAATTTTAGAAGATTAAAGCATATGCAATCAAATCAAATTGTACGTGGATTACCAAAGTTTGGCAGATTGAATTTTGATCATGTTTGTGAAGCTTGTCAATTTGGAAAGCAATCTCGTTTACCATTTCCAAAGAGGGGGAGAATTAGCCAAAGTCCTTTGGAAATTGTTCATTCAGATATTTGGGGACCTTGTGATCATGCTACGCCAAATGGTTGTCGATATTTTATCACATTTACGGATGATTACAGCAGAATGACATGGGTTTACTTTCTAAAGGCAAAGTCAGAGGCATTTGAAGTATTTTTGGAGTTCAAAGTTATGGTTGAGAAAGAGAATGGTTGTCAAATTAAATGCCTACGTACAGATGGAGGGGAGAGTACATGTCACATAGTTTTGATGATTACTTACGTGAACAAGGCATAAGAAGATAGATTACTTGCAGATACACACCACAACAAAATGGAGTTGCTGAGAGAAAGAATAGAGTCATAGCAGAGATTGCAAGAGTCATGATGAATGAGATGAATATGCCATTAACATATTGGGTTGAAGCAGTTCATACAGCAGTACACATTATGAATCGAACACCAACAGCTGCCATTCATGAAATTTCACCTTATGAGAGACTTTATGGGATCAAGCCAACAATTTCCTACATGAAAGTTTTTGGATGTGTTTGCTATGTTCATGTGCCAAATGAAGCAAGAAAGAAGATGGAGCCAAAGGCAGTGAAGTGTATATTCTTGGGCTACCCAGTTGAAAAGAAAGGTTACAAGTGCTATGATCCTATGACAAGACAAGTTTATGTCAGTAGAGATGTCAGATTTTGTGAGCATGAACCATGGTATAAACCAAAGCCAGTGATGATAGAAGATGAGTATGAAGAGCAAGAGAATGTACGTCATGTTGTTGATAAGCCAGGACCATCAACAAGAACTATTTCAGGACCACATATGGCAGAGGAGAGTACAGGAAGTGTCAACCCATGGAGTGGTCGTTTGCGAGATAAGAAGCAAGACGAGAAAGGCAAGAAGAAAGTGGTTGAAGAGAGTTTTGGAGATGAAAGCCTCGATGAAGAGCATGGTTTACCACATTTGAGGACACCTGGCAGTAAGCATATTGATAAATATGTACCCCCATATGCAAGAGTTGAAGAGAAGAGTGCACCACAGTTGAGAAGATCAGAGAGGGTGAGTTATCTAGTTGATAGATTGACATACAACGGTTACATGCGTACACATTATGCATACATGGTTTCACGTGTGCAACATAAAGAGCCTACATGTTTTCAAGAGGCAATTGGAAAATCAGAATGGGAGTCAGCTATGGATGATGAGATGGATGCTCTTGTGAAGAATGACACTTGGAATTTGGTTCGCTTGCCAAGTGGAAAGAAAGCAATTGGTTCAAAATGGGTATACAAAGTCAAGTGCAAGTCAGATGGTAGTGTGGAAAGATACAAAGCGAGGCTTGTTGCTAAAGGTTATGCACAAACAAAAGGTCTTGATTATGATGAGACATTTAGTCCAGTTGCAAAGATGACAACAGTCAGATTGGTGATAGCAATGGCAAGTATGTTCGGTTGGAAGTTACGGCAAATGGATGTGGATAATGCATTCTTGAATGGTGACTTGGAAGAAGAAGTTTATATGATACAGCCAGAGGGTTATCAACATCCAGAGTTTCCATATTATGTGTGTAAGTTGAAGAAAGCATTGTATGGTTTGAAGCAAGCATCTAGAGCTTGGTGTGAAAAGATAACCAAATTCTTGAAGAAGATTGGATTTAAACAATCTACTACTGATCACTCATTATTTTTGAAGCATGTTGATGGAGAGATCGTCGTTATTGTTATCTATGTTGATGACTTGATTCTCACTGGAAGTCATGCTGAGCAAATTTTACATGTCAAGAAGAGTTTGTTGAGAGAATTCAACATGAAGGACCTTGGTGAGTTGAGATATTTCTTGGGAATTGAAATTGTCAATACTTTATCAGGAATTTGGATGATACAAAGACAATACGCATTGGATATGCTTGAGAAGTATGGAATGACAGCGTTCGTGCAAACCGGTTGATACACCTCTTGATCAAAATGTGAAGTTGTTTGATGATGGACATTACATTGAGGATGTCACTATGTATCGCAAGATGGTTGGAAGCCTTATTTACTTGACAATAACAAGGCCAGATTTGAGTTATGCAGTGGGTGTTGTGAGTCAATTCATGCAAAATCCATGTAAAAGTCATCTTGATGTAGTGAGACGGATTATGAGATATGTGAAAGCCACTGTCAGTTATGGAATGTTTTATGAAAATAATGGGAAGCTTTGTCTTTATGGTTACACAGATGCTGATTGGGCAAGAGATTTTATGGATAGAAGATCTACAAGTGGTTATGCATTTTCCATTGGCAATGGTATGATAAGTTGGAGTAGCAAGAAGCAATCAACTATAGCATTATCAAGTACAGAAGGTGAATATCGTGGAGCAGCTTTGGCAGCATGTGAAGAGTCATGGTTGAGAGTACTTATGGTAGACTTTGGTTTTGACTATCTTGACAGTGTCATTATATATTGTGACAATATTAGCAGCATCATGTTGGCAAAGAATCTAGTCTACCATGCTCGCACTAAACACATTGAGGTACATTATCACTTCATTAGAGAAAAAGTTTTGGCAAATGAGATTGATTTGGTGTATGTGAAGACAAATGATCAAGTTGCGGATATATTCACAAAAGCTCTTGGAAAGGAGAAGTTTTACTACTTTCATGAAGCATTGGGAATCCATCATATGCAAGCTCACTCTGAGCTTGAGGGGGAGTGTTAAAGAATATGTCCATTGTGCTATGGGCGGCTGGACACTGACTACACTATGTTTTAAATATACTTTGGATAATAGTTCAAAAAGAGAAGAAGAGAAGAGCAGCTCGTTGAATGGCTGCTGCAGGGTAACGATTGTGTGTGTGTGTCTCGATGTGTGTTGGTGTGTGTGTAGTCTTCTTTCCTACCTTCTCCATCACCTGCACACTCTACATTAAAAAGGGCCCTATTCACACTAATTTTGAAAAAAAACTATTATTTTTTAAATGAACATGTCATTAAGAGTTGGACCCTACGTTCACGAGTAGTGACTCGTATAGAGTCCACTTTGATCCTTGTCGCACTCTGCATCGCCGCCATGCAGCATGCTTGGCAGGACCTTGCGACATTTTCCACTTGTTGCTATGATCTTGACGACTCCATTTCCGCACTTCAATAGCAATCTTGGATTGTTGCGCACGCTCCATTGTGAGCTTACGAGCAAATGTTGTGCGAAAAAACCAGTTGAACATCTCCTCCAAATAATTGGATTGCACCCTTCCACCACCATGTCGAGTATTTTTGAAGTACACTCCCCTTGCTCGATAATGGGACTTCTCCATGCCTTGAGTGCTAAAAATTCAAGCGATCCATATTTTGCATAAAAAATACACCTTACACAAACAAGATATGTTGTTCACATGAGTAACAATCCACATTATTAAATAAAAACAATCCCTTGTAATAAATTCACCACATAACATGGCTTACCATGTAACGTGTGATGTTATTTTCACCCCAAGGAAGGGTGAAGACCTTGGTAAAATCTGCCAAGGTTTCTTGAAATGATTGGCATTGTTCTTCTGTTGTGTTGTTAAGGCCCATAAGCTTGACCATTTTATCAAAATGTGCCCAAACTTGCTTGCCGTTGTTTGCAAGCTCTCCATTTGAATCATTGTCAGTAGTATCTTTGCAGAACTCCTTCCAAAGATCCCAAAGGTTACCTGCCTACTGGTTGGAGTTGTTTTGAGCAACATATCGACCTGGCTTTCCTTGGGAAACTTTCTTCAAAAACTGTTTGGCTTTTTGTCCACTCATTGACACTTGTTGAGCAATTTCATGGGCCTCCCCTGTGTTCTTTGCAACAACGATAGACACATTTCCACCGTAACAGCCAATGGAATTCAAGAGTACCTCCACTCTTTCAATCGTTGCCTGGGACTTTTCCAATGGTTTCATTGTGAAAGCATAGTCAATGTGGAGCTTCAATAGCCTATCAAAAATGTGCATAAATGCGTGTAATGTACAAAAATGTACATTCGATAGAGGAAATGGAAAGATTGGATTCCAAGCGTGGTCCTTTTTATCACGGTCTGGGGCATTGAGCATGGGACATCTCATAATAGACGCTTCCCATTCTCTACCTTCATCTTCGACATCACGACAATCTAACCCTTGTTCTCCATGCCCTTGCCATGGAAGCATGGAACCGACCTTTGCAGTGCTCTTATATGATTTTGGTCCATTAGGTTTGTACCCTCGACTGCAAAATGGACAAGGCATGAGAGAAGAAGCCCCTTGTTTGCAGCCAAGCAAACACTTTATGGTCTTCAAGTCCCCACCTAAGTGTCACTCCACATCATAACTACCAAAACCCTCAACCTCCAACTTCTGACCTACAATTTGGGAGTGTATTACTTCTGTGATCCATGGAGTTCTCTCAAAAATCCATGAAAGTACTCCATTGGTCTCTTTGGGCACCTCAATAGCACCCAACCACCAAATGTCTTTCTCTGATTGCACGCTAAAAGACAGAGTGTGAGATGGCTCGACTGAATCCCTTCGCTTGGTTTGCAAAAGGACCTCGTTCATTAGAGTGACACTTAGCCTCTCTAACCTTCGGCCTTTCACTATTTGACACTCAACGACTTTTAGCACAAAAGCGACCTTTGTGCCAAGCATTAAAAAATAAATAGTGCCAATACCTTAAACTTTAAAGTCTATGATAAGAACAATACCAAAGAAAAAAGTAAAGTGTGTCACCTTCTTCGAGTTACGTAACTCGTACAATCTAAGCATGGCTTATTGAAGTCTTCTAAGGTCCACAAAAATATTGTTCCACATTGTTTAAGGGAAGCCCTTCTCCGAAGGTCTTATGGATTGTTTCTTACCTTTTCCCCTTGTCTTTGTTGTGCACGAAGCATAAAGGGAAGTTGGCATTGTGTCCTCAATGTGTAGGTATGTCCCAATGCGGGAGAACACATCTTTGCTTGAGGCCTTCTTTGCGAGGTTGACCTTGTGAGGAACGGAAAATAGGTTTTCCACAATGCCATGCTCTTTGAGGGCATCCTTTAGGAGTTGGAAAATAGCCTGATATGCTTTGGTGATGATTCAAACCTCATCACAAGCTTGTTGCACATCATCATCACTAACCACATTTCTCAATTTATGCATAAGGTCCTTGGTGACTACATCCTTAATGTGCTTACCTCCAAGTGATTGTAAGATAGAAATCACATCCTGGGTATTGAAACAACTAGTGAGAAGGTTGACTTGATCATCTTGGCTTGTTCCACCACATGCCTCCTGGATGAAGTTTCTAGCAGCCAATAAAAATAAATGTTAGAAAATAGTGTGAAGCAAGAATGCATCATGCAAGTAAAGACCAAATCACCTTGTGGCTGTCATAATAATCAATATCTAATTCTCCTAAATGATTTTCTCATATTAAACTGATCATTTAATGTGGGGAAGTGCCAAGGGAGAAAAAGCTAGAATATTGGTTAAGTTAGCAGACCGGCCACAGTAGGGATCCAAAGGAGGGAAAATAGGGATCCAAAGGGGGGGCCATCTGCAAAAGAGCCATGTGAAACAATGGGCTAAAAAGACCCTAAGGTTCAGCCCATTAAGACTTCCAAAATGCTAAGGTTCCAAAATTCAAAGGCTGTGTCCAAAGGTCAACCTTAGGGAAAATTGGATGCTTAGTGTGTGCCCAAAAAGTCTTTCTACATCCCTACATGGGAGGGGGCGAGCCCCAAAGCTAGGGGATGAGAGAGAAAGCCACACACACACACACAGGCTCCCTTTACACAAAGGGAATGAGGGACACATGTCAGCTCCCTAGGCCAGATGCCCACAAGGTGTGCCCAATTCCTATTGGAAGACCCTTGAAGTGGACCAATGAGAATTAGGCTAGAGTAAATCTAGTTTAATTAATTTAAAAACATTTAATAAAAGAAACCAATAAGAATTAAGTGTCCTAGAAGACTATTGGGCAGTCTCCCAAGGGGTCCAATGAGCATTCAGGAGCCCCATGGCTTGCCTGATTCCTATTGGCCAGGAGGCAAAGGGGTCCAATGAGAGTTTAGTTTAATTATTTAATTATCTAAAGCTCTCACAAAAGGGGAAAGGGGGACACATGTCAGAAGGCTATCACTTATGCTGCTTAATCCCTATTGGCTTGACCTGGGGAGGTCCAATGAGGCAAAAGCCAGACTAACTTAGCAGCTAGGGCTCACCCAAGAGAGAGGGGGGGCTGATTTTTGCTTGGCATTGACACACACACTCTCAGACTGGACCATGTGTGAAGGGAAAATACTATATCTCCTCCCAAGCTTTAATGGAGAGCTCATCACCTACTCCAAGCTTGTGAGATAGAAGCCTACATCAACACTCTCTTGGCATGTGGATGCAAATCCAACCAAGAGCCAAGCTTCAATGCATGCTCATCTTCTCTACCAAGCTAATTACTAAGCTAAGCTATGCTAATATGAGTGATTATGTGAGGAGATGTACTTCTTTCTCGTAAGATACTTCTTTTTCCTCTCAATCTACTCTCATACCCTGCTAGCTCTCACCATCTTCGAAGGTGTGTGAGGTCTTGGGTCTGAGAACGGGGATAATTCAAGTTGTGTTTGATTAAGTGTTTTGCTTGGTGTATGAAGCTTCCATCTTCATTGGACTAGCTAGTCTTGAAGGAGCACAAAGAATTGTATTGTACAATGTCTCTCTTGATGGGAGAAACCATAATACAAAGCCTTTTGGAGGGGGGACCGGCTCCATGCAAATCCGGTCCTCAACTGTTGTCAATAGCTTAATTGCTCTCTCTTTTGAAAGTATTGTCGATGCTATCTAACTAGGTGTTATGCTTTTTGTTGCTCTCTCCACCCAAGCACTCTTGTAATTCTCCTTAGGAATCTATTCTAATGAAATGCCCACTATGTTCATGCTAATTTCCGCTACAAATAAGATTTTAGGCCATTAAATGTTACATTGGTATCAGAGCTCAAGGTTTCTCTTTTCTTGCTCAAGAAGGGAGGTCCTCAAGCTAGCTACAAATGGTTGGTATTATTAATTGCTGGTGAGTAAGTAGAATAGGGATTTTTCAGCCTTGCAGTGCGCCTGCCTTTGTGCAGTTAACGGGGCATCACCGTCGAGAGCTATGGTCTTAATAGTGGAGTCCTACGGGGCTTGCCTACGGCTTAACCACTATTGAGCTATTAGAAGCTTGACAGGAGCCGGTGCTGTTTTGGTGTCGAAAGACCCTCTCTTCTATTCCTTGCAATTAATGGTATTCGAGCCGCGGGTACAGTAGCTTGAGTGCTTTTTCTAAAGGGGTAAAGAGGAGTAGCAACTAGGGCTTGAAGTGCCAAAGTACACCTAAAAAGTTTACACCTAAAAGTTGTTAGAATGGCTGACAATATTAAAGAGAGTGAAATTAATGTTGATAACTTTGATTTTGCTCATGAGCAAGCTACTAATGATGCTTCAATGCTTGTTAATTATCTTGTTTCTAGGCTTCAACAAGCCATGGGCAATCCATCTCTCCAAAGTGAAGTGCAACGGCAGCTCCGTGCTCACGGGATTCTCCAAGCTCATCACCATGACGAGAGAACACCTAGGAAGCCTCCTTGTGAGACTACCAAAAGAGGTCTCTCTCCGATTCGGGAAGAAGAAGAGAATCCATATGAAGGGCTCAAGAACTTACTTCTTGATGATGCATCTCCTTCCCAAAGGAGAACTCAAGAGCCTCCACCGAAGGAACGAGAAAGAAGCGAGTCTCCCGCCACCTCGGCGGAGATGGCTCCACGAAGACGGCGGGCTAAACGCTCTCCATCACCACCAAAGCGGAGAAGACCATCACACTCTTCTCCACGCCATAATTCAAAGAGGGATGATAAAAAGCAAGAGAAGAAAAAGGCGAGAAAGAGGACACCCTCTTCTCCATCTTCTTCATCCTCTTCCTCTTATGAAAGCTATGGTGAAGACGACAAAGATCAAGACAAGAAAAAGGCGAGAAAGAGGTCACCCTCTTCTCCACCTTCTTCAAATTCTTCATCTTCTGAAGAAAGTGATGGTGCAACTTTTGAACCATCAAAAAGAAGAGGCCATAGGAAATCCTATGCCGCATGGAAGAGGTCGTCCAAGCTGAAGAAATTCAAAGAGGGAGGGAAGAGCATCTCTTTCCTTACCTATGATGGCACCTTCGGTGCTACAGACAAAGTTTTGGCCTTTATCCAGCAATTCGATGCGGCGTTTGGAGATGAGGGCTTCACGGAGTCCTCTAAGCTACGCCATGTAGCTATGCACTTTCAAAAGTCCGCCAGACAATGGTGGTCTAGCCTACGAGCCAACGGTGAAGCTCCACGAACATGGAAGGCTTTAAGAGCTTCCATTATGAAGCAGTTTTTGGCCACCGATGCCAAAGACAAAGTACTCACCGAATGGCGAAGCTTAAAGCTCTCTCCCAATGAATCCATCCACAAATATGTAGACAAGTTTTGGGACCTACAACTCAAAGCCACTGTCTTCAAAAAGTTGGATTTTGGAGAGCAAAAGCAACAATTTTGTGCGGGCTTAACCGAAGAAATGGCGGAGTATGTCAACTCCCAAAGGCCACGTACCATATCGGCGGTAATACACCATACTATGGTGGCCTCGCGAATCAATTTCCAAACAGGGGGTAAAAGAAATAATAAGCCCCCGGAAAACAAGGGTTCCAATGAGCCTAAGGGGAAGGACAATGTCCAAAAGTCTCCTAAGGGCAATCCAACAAAGCTAAAGAGAAGGGAGTTTACAAAGGAAAGAATAAACTCTCTCCTGAAGAGCTTGAGCGTTATCGTAAAGATAACCGGTGTTTCAAGTGCGGCGAACAAGGGCATGCGTACCGCGCTTGTCCCCAAAAGAACAACCGCCAAGATCCTCCTAGAGCTTCTTTGGTTGAAATCCAAGAGGAGGAGATTCATCCAAACTCACCACAAAGGATCTCCTCTATGCCATGCTTGGGGAAAGGTAAGAGAACATGATGCTTTTATTCTCTTTGACCCTGGTTCTACTCACAATTTCATATCTATGGAGTTAGCCACCAAGCTAGGCATACAATCCTACGAGATGGGAGATATCCTACCCGCAGACAGTGCCTTCAAGGGGCAAGAAGCTTCAGTCACTCCCTTAATCGGGAAATTGAGGCTTCATGTCCAAGGCTATGTGGACAAAGAGGACTTCTTTATCTCTCCTCTCAAGCATGAGGATGTAATCCTAGGGGCACCATGGTTTGACCGTCTGGCTGCCCATGTTAAATTTCCTGAAAGGAGAATCTCCTTTAAGTTCAGGGAAAAGGACATGTATATAGATGCTAGGGAGATGGGTAACACCATCCCCATTGTACATACACCAGCTTTCAACAAGTCAATAAAGAGCTCTATTTCCGTGTACATGATTTTTGTTAAAGATTCTCAAAATGAACCTAATGCTTTAGCAAAAGAAAATAAAAGCAACCAAAAGGAATTAGAGTTATCCAATTTTCTCAAGGGGTTTCAAGATGTCTTTATTGACGACATCCCTTGTGAGCTACCTCCTAAACGAGGTAATGACGACCATGCAATTGAACTTCTTCCAGGAAGTTCACCGCCTAACAAACCTCCTTATAGAGTTTCTCAAGCTCAACAAGAGGAGATTATGCGGCAAGTGCATGAGTTAGTTGAGAAGGGCATGGTTAGGCCTAGCTCATCTCCATTTTGCTCACCTGTGCTATTAGTGCAAAAGAAAGACGGCACATATCGTATGTGTGTCGACTATAGAGCACTAAATAGGATCACTATCAAGAATAGGTTTCCCGTTCCACGGGTAGAAGACCTATTTGATAAGCTACAAGGATCGACCTACTTCAGTAGGATTGACCTAAAAAGTGGCTATCATCAAATAAGGATAGTTGATCAAGACATTGTAAAGACCGCATTTCGTACTACATTTGGTCTTTACGAATACATTGTCATGCCTTTTGGCTTGACTAATGCACCAGCCACATTTAACCGCTTGATGGAGAAGCTGTTCAGACCTCATCGAACCTTCACTGGAGTGTTCTTTGATGATATTATCATCTACTCTAATTCATTAGAGGAACACAAGCAACACCTCCAGGTAATATTTCAAGTTTTAAGAGAGAATAAACTTTATGTTAATCGAAAGAAAAGTGAATTTTTCTTGCAAGAGATTCAATATTTAGGTCACATTATCTCTCAAGATGGAATCCAAATGGATCCATCCAAGTTAGAGGTAATAAAAGGATGGCCTAAACCAAGGAATCTTCATGAACTAAGAAGCTTTATAGGTATGTGTGCATACTATAGACGCTTCATAGAAAAGTTCTCACAAATTGCGGGACCATTACATGACCTAACAAAGAAAAATGTTAGGTATACGTGGTCTGCTAAGGAGAACAATGCTTTCGAAAAGCTTAAAGAAAAGCTTATCTCTCAACCTGTGCTTACACTACCGGATCTCTCAAAACCATTTGAGGTCCAATGTGATGCTTGTGGTGATTGCCTTGGGGCTGTTTTGCTCCAAGAAGGGCACGCCATAGGCTATGAGAGTCGAAGGCTCGACCCTGTTGAGCAAGCTCTAGGCATATACGAAAAAGAACTCCTTGCAGTTCTACATGCCTTAGACTCATGGAAGCACTATTTATTGGGGACTCCTTTCATTCTGCGAACGGATCACCAAAGTCTTAAGTACTTCATGACGCAGACCAAGCTCTCCGACAAACAAATGAGGTGGGCAAATTTCCTTTCGCAATTTCATTTTCATATTGCTCACATTGCTGGCAAGCATAATCAAGTAGCCGATGCACTCTCAAGACGACCGAGAGTGAATGCGGTTTCCATAGCAACTCACAATGATCTATCTTCAATGATAGATGAGTATGCTATTGATCCCGATTTTAGAGATGTGATTTCAGCCCTTGCATTAGGGAAGAAAGAAGAACCATTTACTTTACAAGATGGTTATCTTCTCTATGGCAATAGACTATGCGTTACTAACTCACTACGTGAGAAAGTAATGTATGAATCTCATGCTCCCCCATATGCGGGGCATAGAGGGATTCAGTCTACCCTAAAGGGAATTGAAACATATTTCTATTGGCCTACCATGAAAGTGAACATACATGAGTATGTTTCCAAATGTGTGGTATGTCAAAAGACAAAATTTGATAGAGGGAAGCAACTTGGATTGCTTCAACCCTTGCCAATCCCTAATTCACCGTGGGAGAGCATATCCATGGATTTTATCTTTGGATTGCCTAAGTCTATCCATGGGAATACGGGAATATGGACGATAGTAGACAGGTTCAGTAAACAAGCTCATTTTATACCTGTCAAAAAGACTATCAAAGCCCATCAAATGGCAACCCTCTTCATTTCACAAATTTTCAAGTACCATGGCTTGCCAATGTCCATAGTGTCGGATAGAGATCCTAGAATGACCAGTAATTTCTGGAAGGGTCTCTTTGAGAATTTAGGAACAAGGCTAAACTTCTCTTCGGCCTATCATCCACAAACTGATGGCCAAAGTGAAATAGCTAACCTAACTATTCTCGATCTACTAAAAGCCTATGTAACGGAAGTAGATCAAAGATCCCAATGGGAGAAGTACTTACCCTTAGTAGAGTATGCTTACAATAACACTGTACATACTTCTACAGGAAAAGCACCTTTCGAGGTAATTGAGGGAAGATCAAAAAGTCCCTTGCTACTTAAGGTACATGGGAAGATCTTCGCTGCAGATGAGTATAGCCGAGACCTACAAGAATCTTTCCAAAAGATTAAGGATGCTATCTCTATCTCACAGCAAAGGCAAAAGGCTGCTGCTGACAAGCACAGAAGAGCCCAAGCCTTTAAAGAAAACGATTGGGTCTTGTTAAAGTTTCCCAAGGCTCGATTAAGGCACACGACGGGCAAGAATCCTACGGGCCACCAAAAGTACTATGCTAAACTAGCAAAAAGGTACTATGGTCCCTTCCAGATTCTTAGGCCAATCAATGAGATGGCCTATCAACTTAAGTTGCCCAATCATTGGCTCATACACAATGCTTTTCATGTGAGCCTCTTAAAGCCTTACAAAGGAGAGCCACCTCAAGAACCAACTATTGAAGACCCACCGGAGATCGAGGACCACGAGGAGGTGCTGCAGCCCGAGTCCATTCTCCGACATGAAGACAAGGTATTAAGAGGCGGTAAGACTATCCGACGATATCTTATTAAGTTTAAGAATTATCCTTTTGAAGATGCTAGATGGATGCAAGGCATACAATTAAAGGATAACCTAAACCTTGTCAATGCTTACAATGTTCCCAAGAGTAAGCAAATGTACAAAATGTTAAAAATGAACAAAATTTTTTTTGTCTTATAAGACTCTCTTTTTCTTTATTTGTGCACAAAAATGAAGTAGTATGCATGCTTAGATCAAGTTTGCGGAGACGACGTCTCCCGAACACCAAGTAGAGCTTGTCACTCTACTATGGAAGACTGATAGGACTAATGTGCAGACATGCTTGCGGCAGCCTCAGGCTCTCAAGCGCCAAATGGACTAGTCATCCATTATGGAATGATGTCGTAGGGTAACATAGGGATCCTCTACCCGCTAAGAAAAGGACTCATGCATATGCTTTATCTTCTCTACACCATAGTCGAGGACGACTATGATTTCAAGAGAGAGGTAATGTCATAATAATCAATATCTAATTCTCCTAAATGATTTTCTCATATTAAACTGATCATTTAATGTGGGGAAGTGCCAAGGGAGAAAAAGCTAGAATATTGGTTAAGTTAGCAGACCGGCCACAGTAGGGATCCAAAGGAGGGAAAATAGGGATCCAAAGGGGGGGCCATCTGCAAAAGAGCCATGTGAAACAATGGGCTAAAAAGACCCTAAGGTTCAGCCCATTAAGACTTCCAAAATGCTAAGGTTCCAAAATTCAAAGGTTGTGTCCAAAGGTCAACCTTAGGGAAAATTGGATGCTTAGTGTGTGCCCAAAAAGTCTTTCTACATCCCTACATGGGAGGGGGCGAGCCCCAAAGCTAGGGGATGAGAGAGAAAGCCACACACACACACACAGGCTCCCTTTACACAAAGGGAATGAGGGACACATGTCAGCTCCCTAGGCCAGATGCCCACAAGGTGTGCCCAATTCCTATTGGAAGACCCTTGAAGTGGACCAATGAGAATTAGGCTAGAGTAAATCTAGTTTAATTAATTTAAAAACATTTAATAAAAGAAACCAATAAGAATTAAGTGTCCTAGAAGACTATTGGGCAGTCTCCCAAGGGGTCCAATGAGCATTCAGGAGCCCCATGGCTTGCCTGATTCCTATTGGCCAGGAGGCAAAGGGGTCCAATGAGAGTTTAGTTTAATTATTTAATTATCTAAAGCTCTCACAAAAGGGGAAAGGGGGACACATGTCAGAAGGCTATCACTTATGCTGCTTAATCCCTATTGGCTTGACCTGGGGAGGTCCAATGAGGCAAAAGCCAGACTAACTTAGCAGCTAGGGCTCGCCCAAGAGAGAGGGGGGGCTGATTTTTGCTTGGCATTGACACACACACTCTCACACTGGACCATGTGTGAAGGGAAAATACTCTATCTCCTCCCAAGCTTTAATGGAGAGCTCATCACCTACTCCAAGCTTGTGAGATAGAAGCCTACATCAACACTCTCTTGGCATGTGGATGCAAATCCAACCAAGAGCCAAGCTTCAATGCATGCTCATCTTCTCTACCAAGCTAATTACTAAGCTAAGCTATGCTAATATGAGTGATTATGTGAGGAGATGTACTTCTTTCTCGTAAGATACTTCTTTTTCCTCTCAATCTACTCTCATACCCTGCTAGCTCTCACCATCTTCGAAGGTGTGTGAGGTCTTGGGTCTGAGAACGGGGATAATTCAAGTTGTGTTTGATTAAGTGTTTTGCTTGGTGTATGAAGCTTCCATCTTCATTGCACTAGCTAGTCTTGAAGGAACACAAAGAATTGTATTGTACAATGTCTCTCTTGATGGGAGAAACCATAATACAAAGCCTTTTGGAGGGGGGACCGGCTCCATGCAAATCCGGTCCTCAACTGTTGTCAATAGCTTAATTGCTCTCTCTTTTGAAAGTATTGTCGATGCTATCTAACTAGGTGTTATGCTTTTTGTTGCTCTCTCCACCCAAGCACTCTTGTAATTCTCCTTAGGAATCTATTCTAATGAAATGCCCACTATGTTCATGCTAATTTCTGCTACAAATAAGATTTTAGGCCATTAAATGTTACAGTGGCTGTCACTCGTTGTTTGCGTGCTCCTCCCAAATGTGCAAAAGTTTCAATGGATGAATATGTGTGTTTGCATTCCCTTGCACAAAGGGGTGTTTCTTTCAAGTATGTGATGGTGTTGGCAAGCTTCTTAATGTGGGACTCCTTTTCTTGCATTTGTTGTTGAAGAGTTTCAACCACCCTCTACGAAGAGGCAATACTCTCTTGTAATGCCGTCGTCTTGAGGTGAAGATCTTGACATTCGTGCATCCACATATGTAAAGAAGCACCTGTACCCATACACAACCGCTTGCAATAGCCTAGCAAGCATGCTTCTCCCCTCCCATGAAATTGAAGAAATATCAAAAGGCTATTAAAAGATGGATGGAATCGGTTTATAGGATCTTAAGGGTATAAATGACCGTTCACCCAAATGTCAACATTGGTCTCACGAGCGGCACGACGTTCCTGTGATGACCTTTGATCACCCTCACTAGCGGTCTTCGGTGCAAACGTTGTGGGTAAGCGAATATGTATACTTTTGGTGTGCGGAGTACATAGTGGTGGAAGCAAATCATTTGCGATGTCCGTGAGCACCATTGAAGTTGTTGTGTGAGGAAGCAAATGATGAAAAGATAGAGGAGGAGGGGTAGGGAGATTGAGGAAGATGGGAGGAGAGAAGGAGGGAGGGGGGGAGGGAGAGATTGGGGAGGAGGAAGGTAAGGGCAGGGAGGGAGAGGGAGAGAGGAGGAAGGAGGGAGAAGGAGGAGAGAACAAAGTGTTTTTTACTTTTTGGGGGAAAAGATTTTTGAAAAAATGGACTTTCTAAGCTTGTGAGTTTAAAAAGGAGTCAAAAAATGATTTTTGGATATGTGTATATGTTGGGAGGGAATTTTAGGTAAAATAAAAATAAAAATGAATTTTTAAAAAAAAAGTCAAATTTTCACTCTTAGTGACCCACGTTTTTGCTGATGTGGTCACACCCCTATGCTTCCTTCACTTTAAAAAAGCTAGAGAGAGAAAGTAACCCCTTAGGTCCACATCCTACAATTTTCTTAAAAAAAGGCTAGAAAAGCCTACTCAAAACTACCTTCTTCAATACCCTTGCCCCCTTAACCCCACACAACATTAGCCTTAATCCCTAAAAATTAGGATTCCTTACAAGGCCCATGCAAGGTTCATATTTCTCCTAATGCCTTGAAAGCACCGTCTACGGGTAGGACATCTCCCATCTTGTAAGCTTGTATGTCTAGCTTGGTGGCCAACTTTGTGGATATGAACTTGTGAGTAGAGCCAGGGTCAAAGGGAATAAAAGCATCATGTTCTCTTACCTTTCCCCAAGCATGGCATAGAGGAGATCCTTTGTGGTGAGTTTCCTCCTCTTGGATTTTGACCAAGGTAGCTCTAGGAGGTCCATGGCGGGTGTTCTTTTGGGGACAAGTACGGTACACATGCCCTTGCTCGCCGCACTTGAAATAGCGGTTATCCTTGCAATAACACTCAAGCTCTTCAGGAGAGAGTTTGTTTTTACCTTTGTAAACTCCCTTCTCCTTAGCTTTGTTGGAGTTGCCCTTAGGAGACTTTTGGACATTTTCCTTCCCCTTAGGCTCATTGGAACCCTTGTTTTCTGTGGGATTAAAATTTCTTTTAGCCCCCGTTTGGAAATTGATTCAAGAAGCCACCATAGTATGGTGTATAACCGTTGATATGGTGCGTGGCCTTTGGGAGTTGACATACTCCACCATTTCTTCAATTAAGCCTGCACAAAATTGTTGCTTTTGCTCTCCAAAATACAGCTTCTTAAAGACAATGTCTTTGAGTTGTAAGTCCCAAAACTTGTCTACATATTTGTGAATGGATTTGTAGGGAGAGAGCTTCAAGCTTCGCTATTCGGTGAGTACTTTGTCTTTGGCATCGGTGGCCAACAACTGCTTCAAAATGGAAGCTCTTAAAGCTTTCCATGTTTGTGGAGCTTCACCGTTGGCCCGTACGCTATACCACCATTGTCTTGCAGACTTTTGAAAATGCATAGCTACATGGAGTAGCTTAGAGGACTCCATGAAGCCCTCATCTCCAAACGCCGCATCATTAGGAAAATTTTGAACTCATTTTTGGGCCTTTTAAGAGTGCCACATCATCAAAGTTGTACAAAAGAAAGCAACCGGGTAGACCCCTCTAAATATTGCTTAGAACCCCATGATATGACCTATCATTGGAAAGTTCTTGAAAAATGGATTCTAAAGAACCAAGGTCCGAAAAGTTTGGATGACTTCTATGAAAGTTATGCCAATTTTTTTCAATCAGCTAGGTTTTGTTACCGTTACTGTAATCTAAAATCACCTTTTTCTAGATCTACATGAAGGCAATGTCCGATACATGCATGCTATATATCAATAGATAGCATTTGAAGATTAGATTCTAAATATCCAAACTCCGACAATTTTGGATCTTATTTGCAAAAAATTTACCGATCCCCACTTTTTGAAAGCTATGCCACATCAACAATTCTTATAAGGCCCATTTTTGAGTCCAAACGTTTCCTAATGTCGAATTGTTGGCTAAAGGCCAAGACTTTGTTCGTAGCGCCAAAGGTGCCATCGTAGGTAAGGAAAGAGATGCTCTTCCCTCCCTCTTTTGAAATTCTTGATCTTGGACAACCTCTTCCACGCGGCATAGGATTTCCTATGGCCTCTTCTTTTTTATGGTTCAAAGGTTGTACCATCGCTTTCTTCAGAAGGTGAAGAATTCGAGGAGGATGGAGAAAAGGGTGACCTCTTTCTCGACTTTTTCTTGCTTGATCTTCTTTGTCTTCACCATCACTTTCATAAGAGGAAGAGGATGAAGAAGATGGAGAAGAGGGTGTCTCTTTCTTGCCTTTTTCTTCTCTTGCTTTTTGTCATCTCTCTTTGAAGTATAGTGTGGAGAAGTATGTGATGGTCTTCTCTGTTTTGGAGGTGATGGAGAGCGTTTAGCCCACTGTCTTCATGAAGCCATCTCTGCCGAGGTGGCAGGAGACTCACTTCTTTCTCGTTCCTTCGGTGGAGGCTCTTGAATTCTCCTTCGGGAAGGAGATTCATCATCCAAGAAGAAAATTTTTGAGCCCTTCGTATGCATCTTCTTCTTCTTCCCGAATCGGAGAGAGACCTCTTTTGGAAGTCTCACAAGGAGGCTTCCTACGTGCTCTCTTGTCATGGTGGGGAGCTTGGAGAATCCCATGAGCATGAAGCTACCGTTGCACTTCACTTTGGAGGGATGGATTGCCCATGGCTTGTTGAAGCCTAGAAACAATGTAGTTAACAAACATCGGGACATCATTAGTAGCCTGCTCATTAGCAAAATCAAATTTATCAACATTAATTTCATTCTCTTTACTATCGTCAGCCATTCTAACAACTTTTAGGTGTAAACTTTTTAGGTGTACTTTGGCACTTCAAGCCCTAGTTGCTACTCCTCTTTACCCCTTTAGAGAAAGCACTCACGCTACTATACCCGTGGCTCGAATACCATTATCTGCAAGGAATAGAAGAGAGGGTCATTCAACACCAAAACAGCACCGACTCCTGTTAAGATTCTAATAGATCAATAGTGGTTAAGCCATAGGAAATCCCCGTAGGACTCCACTATTAAGACCATAGCTCTCGACGGTGATGCCCCGTTAACTGTACAAAGTCAAGCGCACTACAAGGCTGAAAATTCCATATTCTACTTACTCATATGCAATTAATAATACCAACTATTTATAGCTAGCTTGAGGACCTCCCTTCTTGAGCAAGCAAAGAAAAACCTTGTGCTTTAATACCAATGTAACATTTAATGGCCTAGTTGTAAAGAATGAGGATGCAAGAGAGCTACACAAGACAAGCACAAAGCACACAGAGATGGAAAGCTTCTTCTTCTTCTTACAGAAAAGAGAGTACAAAATGACTAAGTGCTAAAACTGAAAAGTAGCACATATGTACATGCGGTCACTAAGTGTGAACTCGTTAGAAGCGTACTAGGCTGGCACTATAAGTGTAGTCCAACTGTAGAATCACTGGCAGAGATCCTCCGTGTCAGTCATCTAACGCGCCAATGAGTAAATGTCGTAAGCGGCCAAGACCCGTAGTGGATGCCAGCTCAAGATGTAGAGCTCGACATCTCAACACTCCCCCTCGAGCTCTGCATGTCGCAGTCCAAGCATAGTCCGGAAACGCCGAAGCTTCTCAGCTCCGAGGGCTTTGGTAAAGATATCAGCTATCTGCTCCTCTATGCTGACGTAGACCAAGTCGATGTCGCCCGCCAACACTCGCTCTCGAATGTAGTGGTAATGGACCTCTATGTGCTTGGTCTTGGCATGGAACATTGGGTTCCTAGCCAATTGCATGCTGCTGAGGTTGTCACAATGGATGACAATCTGCTGGTCCACCTACACTCCCAAGTCCTCAAGTAATGTGCGTAGCCAAGCTACCTCGCACGCAGCAACTGCTGCACCTCTGTAGTCAGCCTCTATGCTCGATAAAGCAACCGTAGGCTGCTTTTTGCTGCTCCAAGTAACAGCAGCACTCCCAAAAGAGAACATGAAGCCACTCGTAGATCTCCTATCAACAATGCTACCTGCCCAATCTGCATCTGTATACCCATACAATGCTAATGGCGCATCTGCTGCATAGAACAATGCATAATCAATAGTCCCGTGCACATACCAAAGTGTGCATCGTACTCCATCCAAATGTGGCTTCCTCGGAAGCTGCATGAGCTGACTCTCCAAGCCTACTGTGTAGCTCAAGTCTAGCCTCGTGATAGTCAAGTAGATTAGACTACCCACAATTTTCCTGTACATCTTGACATCCTCCACAACATCACCCTTCTCTGCACTCAGCTTTGCATTCACATCCAAGGGAATAGAAATTGGCTTACAATCATCCATACCATACTTTGACAACATGTCCAAAGCATACTGTCTCTGTGACAGCCATACACCCTCTGGAGTCCTGATCACCTCAATGCCAAGAAAGTAGCGCAACTCTCCCAAATCTTTTATTTCAAACTCCCGTTTGAGAAGACCCTTCACATGGTCAATCTCCATAGCATTGTCACCCACAATAATAAAGTCATCTACATATATGGTAATGACCACAATCCCCACATCACTCTCACGTACATAGAGTGAATGATCAGCATGAGCTCTCCTAAACCCAATACTGACAAGATACTTGGCAATCCTGTCATACCATGCTCTAGAGCCCTGCTTCAAACCATACAAAGCTTTGAGAAGCCTGCATACATAATCTGGGTAACCTGGATCAACATAACCAGGTGGCTGATCCATATACACTTCCTCTTGCAACTCACCATTCAAGAAGGCATTCTTTACATCCATTTGATGCATAATCCATCCTCTAGATGCAGCCACTGCTATGACACCTCTCACACTCGTCATCTTTGCCACTGGAGCAAAGGTCTCCTCATAGTCTATGCCATACGTCTGTGCATAGCCCTTTCCGACCAGCCTTGCCTTGTGATGCTCAATGTTACCATCATCCTTATGCTTGGTTTTATACACCCGTTTACAGTCAATAGCTTTCTTGCCACTTGGCAATGGCACCAACTCCCATGTGTCGTTTGCTTCCAATGCAGCCATCTCTTCATTCATTGCATCATCCCAATGCACATTTCCAACTGCATCCTCAAAACATGTGGGCTCCACATCTTGTATCACCTTAGCCATGTAGGCTTGGTGATGCGCTAGATACCAATCATAAGTCAATTTCTGAACTGGATTTCTAACTCTGTTAGATCTGCGCGGTCCTGGGTCACTCCTTTGCCCTCTAGCATCTTGTTGTACTTTCCTTACACCAGGTGTCCTGACAGCCGGAATTCCAAATTCCTCATCAAGACTTTGTTCAGAACCATCTGAATCCATGTCTACATGTGAAAAACCTGATGATGCATCAGCCATAAAGGGAGGTTCATCAACCTTTTCCTTTCCTTTTCGTGATACATTCCCTGTACCTGCTGGTGGAGTAACCTGCGTACGTAGTCTACCATTCCATGGCTTCTCAACAAAGCCACGAGAAGAGGACTCTTGTGGTCCACTCAAAACCTGTGACTGTGGCCTCACATTTTGTAGAACCACATCATCTTTTACATCAGCCCCAATAGTTCCATGTGCATTACTGTACCAGCTGCTCATCTCATCAAAGACTACATCTCTGCTCACTCGTAATTCTCGTGCAGTAGGATTGTAGCACCTGTACCCCTTTTGTTCAAGGGAATATCCCACAAGAATACATTTCTTTGCTTTAGGATCCAATTTCCTACGCAACTCATCTGGTACATGCACGTAAGCTATGCATCCAAACACTTTCAAGTGTGTCAAATCAGGCTTTGTACCTATAAACTTTTCCTCAGGTGTTACATCATGCACCGCAGCTGTAGGTGTTCTGTTCATAATGTACACAGCTGTATTTACAGCTTCAGCCCAGAAATGATGAGGCATGTTCTTCTCATTCATCAATGCACGTGCAACCTCTACAATGTGCCTGTTTTGCCTTTCTGCGACCCCATTCTGCTGTGGAGTATATCTGCATGTAAACTACCTGCGTATACCATGCATTCGCAAAAAATCCAAAAAATCATTGGAGAAGTACTCTCCCCCTCCATCTGACCTCAATGTCTTGATTTGCATATCTGTCTCCTTCTCAATCATGACTTTGAAGTCTTGAAAGTGACCAAACACTTCACTTTTGTTACGCATGAAGTAGACCCATACTTTCCTTGTATGGTCATCAATGAAAGAGACATAATACCTGCAACCATGTATACTTGTAGTATCGGTTGGACCCCAAACATCTGTGTGCACCACCTCAAGTGGCTTTTTACATACATTGCGCTCATGTGGAAATGAGCCCTTTGACTGTTTTCCAAACTGGCATGCTGCACACACTTTATGCATATCATCGACCTTGAATTTGGGCAAACCTTTTACAATCTGTTTTGATTGCATGCTGCGCAATCTCTGCTCATTGACATGGCCAATGCGTTTGTGCCAAATGTCAACATCAACCACAACACCTGTGCCCTATGCAAATAATTCAGCTTTTACCTCAGGCATGTCTTTCAGCGTAAACATTCTACCCACACATTTGCCCTCTGTGATCAGCTTACAGCCATTCTGGAAATCTTCTACATAACAGCCATTTGGATTGAAGCGAACCTGCAAACCCTGCTCAACCATTTGTCCAACAGAGACAAGATTCTTTGTAATGTTTGGGACATGAAGTACATCTGCTAAGTACTTTGATTTCCCACTCTTCATATTTAGAGGTATGTCCCCTACATGAGCAATGGGGTGAGTTGTGTCATCTCCTGTCTACACATAGCCTGACACATCTAGTTTGCGCATATCTCTAAACCACTCTCCACGAGACGTCATGTGATTAGAGGCACCTGAATCCACATACCAAACATCATCTTGGGTGGAATTCTCTGCAGTCATTGTATTCATTACATGCTGCTTAACAAACATGCGCTCATTTTTGCTGTCATCTGCATCTCTGCTAGTAGATGCATAGTTTCCATGTTCTCTCTTTCCGCTTGCTTTTCCATTTGGACAGTCACGTGACATGTGACCTCTTTCACCACAAGTCCAACATATTCTGCTATCTGTAGTATGTTGCTGCCTGCTTGATCCTGCACCACGACCTCTTTGACTCCCCCTGCCTTGAGACTGGTTTCCCCTGCCACCTGTATTGTTTTGATTTGATTGACCTTCTTGAAATTGGCCCCTGCAACCCCTTGGGCCTCGACCACGACCTCTACCTCTACCTCTGTTGGAGTTAGAATAGAAGGCATGTTCATAATTATTTCTGCCATGAGAAGAAGATGTGTCAAGGTTCTTCTCCTCAAGAATAAGCATAGAAATCAAATCTTGGAACACGGGGATGTCGTCTCTTGTATTCATGGAAGACCTGAAATGTACATACTCATCTCCTAGACCATCCAAGCATGCACGGACAATGTCATCGTCTTCCACCGAGACTTTAATAGATCCAAGAGCCTCAATGATACTCTTGATCTTCAAAACATAATCATTGATTGAGAGGTTGTTCCTTTTAACCTGATTTAGCTCCAACTTTAGTTGAAGCTTCCTGGCCTTGGTGTTCACCTCGAACACTCTGCCTAAGTTTTTCCATGTAATGGCGGGGGTTTCAGCATCCTGTAGATAGCCCATCATGTCATCATATAGCCAATACATCACTTTGCTCTGGCCTTGTTGCCAGTCCCTCAAAGCTTTCCTTTGTTCTGCTGTAGCATTTGCCTCGGGAATCTCTGGTTCCTTTTCATTGTCTCCTTCTACATAGTCCCAATAACCTTTTCCTTTTAGGAAATTTGTTATTCTGAACTTCCATGCAAGGTAGTTATTTTTCTCAAGCTTCTCAATGACAATCTGGCTGAAACCGTCAGACATCTTGAAGCACTAAGACAAAATAGCTGCAATCTGCAAAAACCTGCAAATATGCTGAACCTACTATTGTGGTTCTTGTAATGCTTTCTACACTCAACGAGTATCCACAATCAAGTGTACATACAATCACTGTACTTGTACAGTAAATCTCTATGTACTGCACTTTGGAGACCTGTTCAGAAACCTGTATGAAACTTGTCGTGGATTGCGAACGAAGGGATTGTGATGCTCTTGCTCTCTTAGCCTCTCTTGCCTGCACCAAGCTCTGATACCATGTAAAGAATGAGGATGCAAGAGAGCTACACAAGACAAGCACAAAGCACACAGAGATGGAAAGATTCTTCTTCTTCTCACAGAAAAGAGAGTACAAAATGACTAAGTGCTAAAACTGAAAAGTAGCACATATGTACATGCGGTCACTAAGTGTGAACTCGCTAGAAGCGTACTAGGCTGGCACTATAAGTGTAGTCCAGCTGTAGAATCACTGGCATAGATCCTCTGTGTCGGTCACCTAACACGCCAGTGAGTAAATGTCGTAAGCGTCCAAGACCCGTAGTGGATGCCAGCTCAAGATGTAGAGCTCGACATCTCAACACTAGTAACTTGTGTGTAGCAGAAGATAGCATGAACATAGTGAGCATTTCATTAGAGTAGATTCCTAATGAGAATAACAAGAGTACTTGGGTGGAGAGAGCAACAAAAAGTATAACACCTAGTTAGATAGCATGAACAATACTTCAAAAGAGAGAGAAATTAAGCAATTGACAACAATTGAGGACCGGATTTGCATGGAGCCGGTCCCCCCTCCAAAAGGCTTTGTATTATGGTGTCTCCCATCAAGAGAGACATTTTACAATACAATTCTTTGTGTTCCTTCAATACTAGCTAGTGCAATGAAGATGGAAACTTCAAGCTCTTGGTTGGATTTGCATCACAAAGCCAAGAGTTGTTGGTATAGGCCTCCCTTTTCACAAGCTTGGAGTAGGTGATAAGCTTTCCATTAAAGTTTGAGAAGAGAGAGGGAGTCTTCTTACTCTACACATGAGCTTGTGTGAGTGTGTGTGGATAATTGTCTTTGAAAAATCATCCCCCTCTCTCTCTTGGTCGACGCCTCTTGCTATTTTCTCTTGCTAGCACCTCATTGGACCTCCCCAAGCTTAGCCAATAGGATTTCAAGAGCATAAGTGATAGCCTTCTGACATGTGTCCCCCTTTTCCCTTTTGTGAGAGCTTTAGGTAATTAATAAATGCAAGTAAACTCTCATTGGACCCCTTTGCCTCCTGGCCAATAGGAATCAGGCAAGCCATTGGGCTGCTGAATGCTCATTGGACCCCTTGGGAGACTGTCCAATAGTCTTCTAGAGAACTTACTTCCTATTGGTTCTTTTATTAAGTGTTTTTAAAATAATTAAACTAGATTTACTATAGCCTAATTCTCATTGGTCCACTTGAAGTACACATTGTGGGCATCTGGCCTAGGGAGCTAGCATGTGTCCCTCTTTCCCCTTATGTACAAAGGAAGCTTGTGAGTGTGGGTGTGTGTTTCTCTCTCATCTCCTACTTCTTGGGCTTGCCCCCTCCTATGTAGGAGTTTGTGAAGACTTTTTGGGACACACACAAAGCATCCAATATCCTAAGCTTTTGACCATTGGACACAACCTTTGAATTTTGGAACCTTAGCATTTTGGAAGTCTTAATGGGCTGAACCCTAAGGTCTTTGTAGCCCATTGTTGCACATAGCTCTTTTGCGGATGGCCCCTCTTTTGGATCCCTATTTTCCCTACTTTGGATCCCTAATGTGGCCGGTCTGCCAGCTTAACCAATATTCTAGCTTTTTCTCCCTTGGCACTTCCCCATATTAAATGATCAATTTAACATGAGAAAATAAGGAGAATTAGATATTAGTTATTATGACATCACCTTTGGTTGTTGAGGTTGACTTTGTGATTGATGTATCCAAATTAGATCTTTGACTTTGAGGTGTTCTTTGAATACTAACACTTGGTTGACTCTTTTTGGCTTCTTTTGGAGACTTTGTTGTCATGGAAACTTTGGTTTAAACTTTTTTCTTAGGTTTCCATTGCATTGTCGATGGTTTGGCTTTTCATGTAGAAGTTGTGTAGGAAGTTTGTTCGAGATTTTTTGAAGGTAAAGTTGCCTTGCATGGGTGATCTAACTTTGGTGTTTACCTTAGATTTACATTTTTCCACGATGGTTGGTTGCTTCTTCTCTGCATGTATTTGAGGTGCTTCTGGAGCTTATGTTGTTGTTGTTGTTGTTGTTGTTGAAAGAAGATGTCCACCCAACTTTTTGTTAGAACTAGATTGTTGTTGATGTGATGGGAGTCGATTATGTAGAAAGTGTCCTTGAATATCCCAATACTCTTATGGCTTCTACCACTCCAAAGCTAGGAATTGGTGTTTTGGAACTTGTGTACATTGTTTCTTCTAGCTCCATGATTGGTGGCTTTCCTATCATTATCCATGTGCCATAAGACATTAGATTCTTTGCTGCTTCTAGATCTATTACAATTGAACATGTGATTTTAAATTCTGTTTCTCCACATATGCTCAATTTGATTTTCATAGGAGAAAATCGATCTTCTTCCTCATCCATGTTCTTCCCCTGATCTTGCGACATTCGATGTTGAGCTTGAAAACTTTGCTCTTTTATTTGCTTTCAGAGTGGACTTCCTTGAAACAACTTTTGTTGATTCTCGTGGTATGTTGATGATGACAAATTCTCGTGGTTGATTTTCTTCCTCCATTTGTGTTTTCACATAATGGTTCATGATATTGTTTGTTTTGCCTATTTTGTTTTCATGCTCACAATTTTTATTAGCTTCCTCCTCTCTATCTCTCTCTCCCTCTATCTCAATTCTCTATGTCCCTCTCTTTCTCTATCTCTACTCTCTTTCCCTCTCTCCCCCCCTCTCATTCTCCCTCTCTTTCCCTCTATCTCCCACCCTCTCTTCCTATATTCTCTCTCTCTCTCTCTCTCTCTCTCTCTCTCTCTCTCTCTCTCTCTCTATATATATATATATATATATATATATATATATATATATATATATATATATATATATATATATATATATATATATATATATATATATATATATATATATATATATATATATATATATTCCTCTCCCTCTCTTTTTCTATTCTCTCTCTCCCTCTCGTTCTATTGAGTGCCGCTTTTCAAATTTTGGACCACCTCTCTCTTGGTATGCACTTTATGGCAAGGTTTTAAGGCTTCGCGGAGGAGGAAGGACCTAATGCAAAAATCTATGTTCATATTTTGTACATAGCTATGGTTTTGACACATTTGGATCTTGAAAATAAGGAGAGGTAGGAACAAACCCTATGAAAAAGAAAAAACAATTCACTGGATGTTGATTTTACCCAACGGTCACTACCTGACGATCACTACATGTGAAGAGTAAAAGTCAATAGTAAAAGGGAGGAGAATCTTATGCATTTTATTGATTTGGAGTCAACAAAATGTTATCAAATTCAAGCATAATTCACTTATGAACACAAGGCTTGCACATGGAGCCAAGAGGGGACCACTTGGAAGACTTGGAAGGGAAAAGACGGACACATATTTTTGTGGGATTTTTCTCTATTTTTTCATTCCAAATTGGAAAAAGGTTTCAACATAAAAGTTGTAGGCATTGAGCTGATCTTTTTGCCCCTTTTTTGTATAATTTTTGAAGCTACGGTTTGGAAGATATGGTCGAAATGGTGGAGCCTGTCTGTGCACATGGTAAGAAGTCATGATTATCCAACTCCACACACACAATTTCTTATAGGTTTCTCTCCATTATTACTCTATTTTCTCTTATTTTATCAAGATTATCTCAAATATTACAAGAAATCTCGTGGACTCAAACTATGGAAGGAGTCATGGAGACAAAGCTTGCCATGATGAAGGCGATTAAGAGCAAATTGGCCAATAAGTAGGACACATGGAGCTCTCTCATTGGGGGAATGCCTCTAGCTGAGGTTACTTTGTAATAACTCCTTTTGCTCATAATCTCTTCCCAATCACTCTCATGGCCTATAAAAGGAGGCCTCCTCTTTTGTAAACAGACGACACTACACATACACACACACATACACACTACACACACACACTACCCTATATGCACACTATCCCATACCCACACACCTACACATACACACCCTTATGCTACATGCTCGTAGCATGAACCCTAATCACATAATCACAACACCATCACCATGCACAAAATGAGCACCATATCTCCACACACTTGTAATGAAGGATTGAAGGCACAATTTCAAGAAGAAGAATGATGGCTACACTCATGATATTCCTTGCCATCAACTCCGATCCCTCCATTATGTATCTTACGATCTTGTCCCCTTCTCATCTTCTTGTCCTATGCTACCTATTGTATTCATCTTTTGCAAGCAATCAACACACTCCATCTTGGTGTCATACCTTGTGTCGTTTGGGATATACTTCATTGTGAGTATGGTTTATGCTTGTATCTTTCCATTTTGCTTATGTTGAGGTGTGCAGATTCGCACCATACACACACACACTCTCTCTCCCTCTCATATTCCTATTGATGGCCGTTTTTCGACTCTTTGTAATTGCCACAGTGAGTTACCTCACCCTACCAAAATCACCCAAACACTGTGGCTATCCCTACCATTTCACTGTACATAGGCGTGCATGAGT
Source organism: Adiantum capillus-veneris (assembly GCF_014529385.1). Taxonomy (NCBI): domain Eukaryota; kingdom Viridiplantae; phylum Streptophyta; class Polypodiopsida; order Polypodiales; family Pteridaceae; genus Adiantum; species Adiantum capillus-veneris. Next base: position 115,005,486 of record NC_140953.1, on the reverse strand, counting down.
CACGGGACTTTTCCCATATCTTCTTAAAAAACCCTCAATTAGCTAGTCATTGGGCTAGTTGAGCCAAAAAAATAAAAAATATAAAAAATATAAGTATATTATAGCCCATGCGTATGTAAATATTTCTTTGTATATAGGGCTTAAATAAGAGATTTTTTCATAATTATTTTGGTATTTATTTAAATATTTCTACCTAGGTGTGTGTTATTTATGCTCTGTACATTGCCTCACCATTACCACAATTTTTCTTACCATTTTTCATACTCTTTATTCCATATAGAAATATTTTCATGTAAGCTTCTCTTATATTTGGTGTAACTCCACCCCAACAAAAATCCAAAAAAACTAGTTTTATTTATGTGTATATTTTTTCACTATTGTGATTTTTCCCTTCCTACATCTATTTTGTCTTTTTTTCTAAAAAATTAGAACACCAAAAATATTTATCTTTTTATGGTAGCCTCATAATGAGAGAGATTTCTTTTGACCCCTTTATATTTTTTCCACTTATATTATTTAAATTTGACATGTACATATTTTTTAGACCCCTCAATATTTGATTTTCTTAGTTGTACTATTCACTTATATCATAATCTCAACAATATCTTCAATTATAGATCTACCAAATAAGGTCAAGGGTAGGTGGCATGCATACATGCACTATGGAGGGCTCACTCTTGGAGGTATTCAAAAGAATCATCCAAAGAAGGACCCCACAAGGACCTTGTGCAGTGGAAAAAAACGGTCGGTTTTGCTGAATTTTTAAAGTTCACTTGCTCTCCGAATTGGAAAAGGTGATACAAACAAAAGTTGTAGCTCGTGGGCTGAACTTTAGCCTCAAATTTTTTCATATTTTTTTGAGCTACGAGCTGTGAGCTATGATTTTATTAGTGGACCCCAGTTTTCCCATGCTATGCAGCCACACTCTCTCTTCCACTTTATCATTTTCCTCTTTCACACACACTTCTCCACTCATCATCCCCACCTCTCTCACCACTCCTCTCTGCACCCTACTCACCTTCTCCTCAACCTTGAAGAATAAGAGAAACCATGGTGAACTCATACCTCCCACACACAATTCCATTCCAAAATTGACCACCTAGTCTCATTTTTCCTCCTCCAATTTATCCATATCTATCAAAAAAACCACAAAATTCAGCCTCTTCTCTTAAAAGACAGCATCATGGTGGTTGATTACTCAGCTTCAATTACCTTGTCTCTCAAGGAAGGTCAAGAGTGGAGAAAAAATGTACCGTCAAAGCTAGTGGACCGTCAACAAGCGTCAAAATTGGCCCTACTCAAGACACTTGGAGCATCAACCTTGTAAGAAATCCACCTTTTCTTACCTCTTAAGAGTTTTTCTTCCTTATTTGTATCCTACATGGATACTCCCATTGTAAATATCCAATTCCATTTGTAAATTAATACTAACTCTACTAACACTAACCCACTATGAAAAGTCCTATCACCTCCATTTCTCTCCTCTCTCTTTCCCCACCAACTTCTTGATAATTCCAAGCAAAAGAAATTAGATAAATTGCTGAAAATCTAACCCAACCATGGTTAGAGGAGTAACCCTAGCCTTCAAAATTTCTATAAAAGGAGGGTGTAGCTAGCACAAAAGGGGGAGCCATAAGCAAGAGCACTATGCTATAGCTTGAGAAGCCAAGCTCAACCTCTCTAGAAGGAGCTCTTGAGTGGAAGCTCATTGTCTTATGCATGTGCATGTGTTGTAATAGGAGATTAGCAAGGGAACTCTATGCCATTGTAGGAGAGAGAGTGATCACTCAATTGAGAGTAGGAAATCTATCATTTCTCCTACTAGTGTAAGCCCAACATTTGCTGAATCAAGGAGGGTGGATTTGGACTAAGCTGGGATACTTTGTCTCTCTTCCCACGTGAAGTAATGGACAACAATGATGTGTAAGTGTCTTGGTGTTTTTTTTTGTTAAGTTCTTGATAGCTTGTCTCTAGTGTTGTCATCAATTTAGCCATAAATCCCACATACTGTAAGAGGGCGACAGGGTGGAGAGGACTCCCCTGGCCTTAAGACAGTGAGTGGGGTGGCTTTTCTTGTGATATGTTGTGGTGTAATTTACTCAAGCTATGTTGAACAAATACTAATATCACTTTGATTGGTCATGACAGATTTGTAAGAAGGTATTAGTGCAACAAACACCCCCTCCCCCTTCTCTCTCTTTCTTACATATATAATTGTGTTTGCTTGATCATGGCCGATACGTTTCAAAGCAGCCCGAGCACTATCTCTCTCTCTCTCTCTCTCTCTCTCTCTCTCTCTCTCTCTCTCTCTCTCTCTCTCTCTCTCTCTCTCTCTCTCTCTTTACGCGTCCTAGTTCGCATCCAAAACTAGGTGGTGCCCCAAATTTGTGTAGGGTTAGGTTGCGGGTTTGTGTGTGTGTTTGTTGTTTTTCCAACCCCAACCCAATTGAGCAGCACGGGAGCCTTGAAGGGTGTCTAGAGGTTGCTCTTCTCGTTGCCCGCCCCGGACAGCCTCACTATCATCTTGCTACTTGCACCTTAAGGAGTGCGGATTTTCCCCCTCTGGTATGAGAGCTGAGCATACTTGTATGTTTCCCTTACCTCATTATCTTCCTTATTACATGCATGAGTAGCAAGCCCATTCTCACTCACTCACCATTCCTCTCATCTTGTTTTCCGACCACCCCATCCCATACTTGGGTGTGGATCTTGAAATTGTTTTCCATGGCATGTTTGATTGTGTATATGTATGCATCCTAGCCGCATATCTTGCTAAGTGGTGTCCCTTTGTGTACCTCCCATGATGAGGCCATCATGCATAGTTTTGGTGTAGAGGCCACCCGGTCTGTTTTGCACTTCCGTCTCTCACTATCTCTCTCTCCCTCTCTTTCTCTATTCTCTCTCTCCCTCTCTTTCCCTCCATCTCTCTCCCCCCCCCCCCCTCTCTCTCTCTCTCCCTCTCTCTCTATCTATCTATCTATCTATCTATCTATCTATCTCTCTCTCCCTCTCTCTCTCTATCTCTCTAGTGCTCAATAGTCCACACACATGCAGTATGTACCATCTTTTTTTTTGCACTAAAAGGACTGGCGATGGTGCTCATTTTGTGCATGGTGATGGTGTTGTGATTATGTGATTAGGGTTCATGCTACTAGCATATAGCATAAGGGTGTGTATGTGTAGGTGTGTGGGTATGGGATAGTATGCATATAGGATAATCACAACACCATCACCATGTACATCCCCTTGTCTACCAGCTCATGTACTTGCCTCATAATCTCCTCTTGTTGAGCTTGAGACACTCTATAAGGAGGTTTATTAGGCGGTGAGCTTTCGTTTAGAAGCTCTATCATACGATCATCATCCCCTCATTTTGGAGGTAACCTCTTTCTCTATTCTCTCTTTTCCTCTCCTTCTCTTTCTCTATCTCTACTCACTTTCTCTCTACTCTATCCCTATTCTCTCTCTCTCTCACTCATATTCTCTTTCTATCTCTATTATTTCTCTCTTTCCCTCTATCTCTCTCTCCCTCTCTTTCTATATCTCTCTCTCCCTCTCATTCTATCTCTCTCTCTCTCCCTTTCTTTCTCTATTCTCTCTCTCTCTCTCTCTCTCTCTCTCTCTCTCTCTCTCTCTCTCTCTCTCTCTCTCTACCCCTATCTTTCCCTCTTCCTCTCTTTCTCTATTCTCTCTCTCTCTCTCCCTCTCTTACTCTATCTCTCTCTCCCTATCTTTTCCTCTCCCTCTTTTTCTCTATCTCTACTCACTTTCTCTCTAGTCTATCTCTATTCTCTATTCTCTCTTCCTCTCTCTCTCATTCTCTTTCTATCTCTAATCTTTCTCTCCCTCTCCCTCTCCCTCTCCCCCCCTCTCTCTCTCACAAGTTGTGTGATTACCTTAAGTTGTAGATATGTTTGACCGTTAGGTTGAGCGTCCTATGAAGATCGCGGTAAGCCCCCATTCAAACACTCCTTTCCAAACGATCCAAAAATGTGTGTGCGTGTGTGTGAGAGGGAGGGAGAAGGAGGGGAGAAATGGAGAAGGGAGAGAGAGATAGAGGGTGTGAGAGGTAGAGTAGGGAAGGTTGGGCAAGGTGTAGGCGCGATGGCGGAGAATAAGAGGGTAGAGTATGCCACAAATACACGGCATACTCTGGCCTTCTTTCTTTTTAAGCGCCAGTGATTATCGTGGATATTACTGCACCTATTACCACATAACGTCATTTCGAACGGATACAAACATATCCGAGGTAGCGAGGGGGGGGGGGGTACAAACCACCCCCTCTACCCTTAGATAGGAATATTGTCATACATAGCCTTTTGATTTTTTTTATGACTCTTTTGTTTTGTTTAATTTTTCCCATTGAATATTTTATACTAACATGTCATTGTGCCAAGTGCAAAAGGGAAATCCCTCACTTGAGGCGCATTGCTTTGGAGCACATGAAGAATGAAGAGCTTTGACATCCTTGAAAAAGCACTCGGAGAGATGAGAGCGCCACTCACCCTTCGCTTGAGGAGTTGCCCCATTGGTCTGTGTTTGGTGGTGGTGCGCCAGTGCACAAGTCCAAACAACAGAGACAAGAGTTATTGGACAAATTAAGCATGGCACATGGTAACCCTTCCACTAGCTCTACTTTGATAGCTCCTCCTCTGGCGTCTCAGTTGCACTTTGAGGTAGAGGATGAGCACATGTTCAAAATGAGTGATGAGTTACTGGCTCATGAACACAACGTGTGTGAGGAGATTGGTAGCCATGCACTCAACGAGCAGCAACAACAGAGGACAGATTGCTGATGAGTGCCGAAACACCTCTTTACGATGGTGCACAGTACTCGGTGCTCGGGTATTGTTAGAAGTCCTCAACTTGCAAGTGAAATTCGGTTGGACCAATGCAAGTGTTAATACACTCCTTGGATAAGTTCCTTATATGGCTTTTTATACATCTCTCTTGCTTCATGGTGCCTCCTTGCAATTGTATCAAAATGCTTGTTTGTTGTAGTTTGATGGGAAAAATGTTTCCAAAAGATCACCACACGCCTCTGGATTGTCGCCGAGCTAGATTGTATGTCATTGCACTTGGCATGAGGTATGAGTGCATCCACACATGCGTCAACGATTGCATACTATACCACAATGAGCACGCACATGCTATCTCATGTCCCATGTGCGTGGAAGCATGCTAGAAGACCAAAGTGAGTGGGGTGCACCAACCCCACAAGGTATTGAGATATTTTCTATTAATCCCTTGCATTCCACACATGTTTAAAAGCACGTCTATCATGGAGATTCTTCCATATAACACCAACCACCGCTCAAATGATGGAATGATGCGTTTCCTGCCAATTCACTTGCATGGAGGCACATCAAAACTCAATGGCCAGAGTTTGGGTTGGAGCCTCGACACTTGAGGCTTGGGTTAGCAAGTGATGGTGTCAACCCCTTTGGCACTAAGTCTACTTCATGGAGCACTTGGCTTGTAGTGGTCATCAACTACAATATTCCACCAAGGGAGACAACCAAGAAGGGCAATATAATTCTTTCCTTGCTTGTGCCAGGAAAGTACAAAGTGTCAAATATTGATGTCTACCTCGAGCCCCTCATCGAGGAGTTGGAGGAGTTAAGGAGATGCATCCATGTTGTAAATGTCTCACTTTCAAAAGGGAGAGAGAGAAGCCATTGTGAGGGGAATTCTTATGTGGACTATGCATGAATATCCTGGGCTTGGAGATATTTTTGGTATCTCCCTTTTTCTTCTCTCTCTATTCTCTCTCCCTTTAGTTTGAAGCTTCTCTCTAAGGGTATGATATGTATGCAGGGTTGTCCACATCGGCCACAATGCATGTCCTACTTGCGGTCCATCCTTGGTGACAGAGAGGCCAGATGCCTTGCGCAAGGTAATCTATCCAAACAACCATCATTTATAACTCCAAGGTCATAGCAAGCACAAGGATCCAACAAATGGGAAGACTCCTCTAAAGCTCACGATGGAAAATTGGACAACCATTTGGAAGAGCACTACAACAACAATCCGGCTCTGAGTACTCCACCAAAAGGTATTTCAAGGTATTCCATATTTTAAAGGATTCCATATTGAAAGGACTTAAAAATAAAACACCTCTTGGATCCCATGCACATATTCAAGAATGTAGCCCACACCCTATGGGACTACATTATTGGCAAGAAGGACTCATTGGGGACGAGGGAGGATTTGAGGGTCTTGAAATGTCTCCTTGCCTTTGCTACTCCACACTATGCCCCCAATGGGAAGATTGTGCTTCCTAAAGCGCCATGGATGCTAGCCAAAGAAGAATTGGACAAAGTGAAGGGTACCATTGCATCTATTCTCACACCAACAAGATACATGAGGTCACTAAAGGGAGCTTTCACAAAAGCAAAGAAAGGTGGAAGCATAAAATTGTATGGGTTAAAGTCCCATGATTGGCACAAGATGCTTCAAATAATGTCCCTTTCTCTATTATCTCTATTGTTTGTTTTTTAGGACACATATGATTTGTGTGTATGACTTTCTCTCACTTTCCCTTCCTCTAATTTACATCATAGTTCATTCTGCCGATGAGTATGTGTATATGCCGGGACAAGAAATTTAGGGATGTTATTTTTAAACTTGGAGAGCTAGTAAGGTACACCACAAGACTCCACTCAGCTACACTTTTTGTTAACTCAACTAGCACTTAGTGTATTCTTGTGTGTTTTCTTGTAGATTTGTGAGCTCCAAGGAAATTGAAATAGAATCTATCCCTGCTACTCAAACACTTGCCGCAGAAATTGTGAGTGTCATTGAGGATGCATTTCCTTGATCGGTCCTTCTTAGTCAAATCCACCTCTTGGTTCACATGGTTGAGGAGATTGCTATATGTAAAGTAGTGCACGCATGATGGATGTTCTTTCTAGAGAGGTTTTTAAAGACTCAAAGATTTTTGGTGGATCATGCAAGAGGCATTTGTTTACATCTCAGAGTATTTGACACAAGTTGATCCTTCAATGCCTCGCGTGTGGTCAGACGAGGAGGATGCAAGGATGACTTTACACTTACCACGTGGAAAGGAAAAATTATTTAACATGGATATGAATCCATCCCAAGTGGTCAATAAATTTTGTATTCTCAATGCAAAGGTTATGACCAAGTGGGTGGACTTGTGGACAATGGCAAAGGCAAGGAATTTGCAAGAGAGAGAAGCATGGAAACAAGTACATGGAGGAAGGAGGTCACCCCTAGTGCCTAGACATCTTGCATGTTTCCTAGATCTCATTAGTGCGGAGTGGATTCATGAGATAATGATCGATGCAAAAGCTCACAGAGAAGACATCACTGACAAAGAATGGGAGTATGCACGAGGCTGCATACCAAAGGTAGAGTACTCATATACCTAAACCATATTGTATAATTTTTTCTTGATTTTATCTTTGTAATTGATAAAAGATATTTTCCTATTTTGTAGTGCCTTTCCTTTAACTCTATGTGGTCAAAAGGGTCGTCACTTTTGTACGCGCCACATTGACGAGCATAGAACCACCATGGATTGTGGCATCATGGGCAACTTCGACACAGATGGTGATGAAGCCAGGTATTATGGAACTATTGAAAAGATACTAAAGGTTAATTTTAATACCTCCATCTTTGAGTGCCACGTGGTTTGCAAATGTGTCTAGACGACATGAGAATGGCCTCTACATGGTGGACTCTTGTGTGCATTGCACAAGGAGGTATGACACTTTAGTTTTTCCATGCAATTGTGAGCAAGTGAGTGACTACCTTTTTTATTCTTATTTGCTTGTAACATTAATTATACCAATGTTACTCACTTTGAGCTTCTATAGGTCATATGCATCCCAGTAATCCACCAACCAAAACTTTGGTTCGTAATTCCCGTAACACCTCGAGGGAGAACATTTTTGCCAGTAATGAAGTGGAGACCATCTTCGACCCTCTTCCACCTCCTACTTTGGATGAGGGGGAAACAGAGGAGAGGGAGATCGATGATTCAAGTCGACGGCCCTCGCAAGTCTTAGCAAGGATGATTGTCATGATGATGAAGATGATGAGATGGACGATGATGAATTCGAAGATGATGAAGCCAACGCATCCACAAACAACAATTTTATTTCTCTCTTTATTGATTTAAAAGCCATGGGCTTAGAACTGAATGATGCTTCTTGCAAGGATCTTTTGGAAGATGATTCATAAACATTTTGTATACTTTAAGTTATGAACTTTTTTTGGTTGTGTCATCCATTCATCTCTCTCTCTCTCCCCCCCCCCCCCCCCCCCCCCCCCTTCCTCTCTCCAATTTTGTGAAGCATGCTAAATTATGTTAATCAAGTGATAGAGATTAGTTTAGCTATAACCAAGTGTAATTCCACATAGCTAACTATTATTCCATGTTTTCATATCTTTTATAATTAAAAATAATAATCATATAATGTTCTTTAATTTTTATTAAGGGGGAGGGAAACACCAAAATTAAAGGGGGGGGGGGGGGGGATGTTCAAGCCAAAATTTGAATGCTTAGGCGCTAAATTGCACTTCGAAAATAAAAGCGATAAGACTCATGGCAATAACATAGATAACTATCACAGTAATAATTGCAAAAATAAACACAGTAATATTTGAAATGAAAAAAACCCCACCCTCCTCTCTCTTCCCTCTCCAATTAATTTTGAACCTTCTCTCTACAAAACGCGGTAAAAGGCCACGGTAAACAATTAGAGATTTTAATAGTGAGAGAGAGAGAGAGAGAGAGAGAGAGAGAGAGAGAGAGAGAGAGAGAGAGAGAGAGAGAGAGAGAGAGCACCTGATTTACGTGGTTCACCCAATGTGGCTACTTCTACAAGAAAGCAGCCACTCAATGGCTTTAGTACTTCAAACTAGAAGTAGGTTACAAAATGAATATACCCTTTTGGAGCTCCTGCCTTTCTTCACTCTCACCACCTCACATACACCTTGTTTCATCACTTCACAATGCACCACAACACATTTTGTGTGTAAAAGAGGCCTCCTTTTATAGGCCAAAAGGGCTACCCTCTCTCATGAGAGGCAGTTGTGTGTAGCCGCCTTTGTGTAGACAAGTCTGAGATGAATTCTCCCATGTGCCCATGTGTGGTCGTCCTTGAGAAGGAAAGTCTGCCATCAGCCAAAGACTTCCGTCCATCGGCCATTGACCATTAACTTCCAGCCATCGGCCAACCGATCATTGACTTTTGGCCATCGGCCAATCGACCGATTGTTTTTCAATCACTTTTCGGATGTCGCCCGTCCATAATATTCCGACAAAAAGGGGATATTCCGGCGAACCTAGTCTCTAGCAAAGCTTGCGACTAGGCATGAATTTTTGGTTTTTTGGAAATTGATTTTTCTTATGCATGATGGCTTCTCATCATAATGGGGGCCTTACAAATGTGTGTTTTTAAGACTAAAAATTACAAAGGGTGAACCAGGCTCCATACTTAACAATCTCGCACTTGGAGACTGATCTCCACACCAAACCTTTGACTTCTTTCCATTCTGGCTTCTTATCCTTGAATGTCGATTGAAGATGAGCAAAAGCTCAAATTCTCCTTGTTGACCACCTTTGTAAACATGTCTGCAAGGTTCTCACTTGTGTGCACGTTTCTTAGATTTAGTTGTCCCTCTTCCAAAAGAGTACGTATGAAGTGATATCTCATCTCGATGTGCTTTGTCCTTGAGTGAAAGGTTGAATTGCAAGATGAATGGCGCTTTAATTGTCATTGTACAAGACACAATTGTTTTGCTTGTATCCAATATCCTCCAAGAATCTCTGAAGCCACAAAATTTCTTTGCTTGTCTCCATCATTGCTACATACTCTGCTTCCCTGGTAGAAGATGAGACCACTTTCTGCAACTTTGAAGCCCAACTTACTGCTATGCCTCCAATTGTGAAGACATAGCCAATAGTGCTCCTTTAAGCATCTTGTCACTTGCCATATCTGCATCATCATACCTTTGCAAGAAAATATCAGTGCCTCCAAAATACAAAGCATTTGTTGTTGTCCCTTTTAGATACTTAAGTATCCACTTCATATCTTGACAATGCTCTTTACCTAAATTGTCCATGAATCTACTCAAAACTCTCATTTCATGTGCAATGTGTGGCCTTGTCTAGACTATAGCATACATTAGAGAACCTACCACCGTAGCATATGGAACTTTAGACATATAGGCTATCTCTTCTTGTGTCTTTGGACACATATCCCTTGTTATTTTAAAGTGACTAGCCAAAGGTGTAGAAACTGATTATGCATCTTGCATTGAAAAACCTTATTAGTACCTTCTTGATGTAATCCTCTTGAGACAGCTTTAGCATCTTCTTTGTCCTGCCCCTTGATATCTTCATAAAGTATCCACTTTGCAGCACCTAAATCTTTCATTGAAAAAGATTTAGACAACTCCTATTTTAGGTCTTTGATATCTTGCTTGTTAGTACTTGCAATCATCATGTCATTAACATACAACATTAAGATGATGAACTTCCCATCTCCCAAATTCTTCATGTAGACGCAATGATCTGAGGTGCATCTTTTGAATCTGTGATCCAGCATCCATAGATCGAACTTCAAGTACCACTGTCTTTATGCTTTCTTTAGACCATACAAGCTCTTCTTTAATCTGCAAACCATTTTCTCCTTACTCTTTACTTCATACCCCTTTGGTTAAAGTATAAAGATTTCCTCATCTAAGTCACCATGAGGAAACACTGTATTTACATCCATTTGCTCAAGATTTAAGTCATGAGTAGCCACAAGGCTTAGGACAAGCTTAATTAAGTTCATTTTTACAACAAGAGAAAATATTTCATTGAAGTCAATACCTTTCTTTCAAGAAACCCTTTTACCACAAGCCTGGACTTATACCTTTTCTTCCCACCTTCTTCTTCCTTCAGCTTGTACACCCATTTGTTCTGTAGTGCCCGCTTACCTTAGGTAACTCAACCAACTCCCATGTTTGGTTGCGATGTAATGAGTCCATCTCCACTTGCATGCTCTTTATCCGTTCTTCTTTGGATTTGTGTTGCATAGCTTCATCGTATGATTTTGGTTCTCCGAAATCTGATACCAAGAGATGGTTAATAGAATCAACAAACCTTTCTAAAGGTCTACTTGATCTTATAGATCTTTGGGGCATAGGTTGAGGCTTATTATTTGATTGACGTTGTTGCACATTGTCTCCGCTTGCACTCCTTGAGTCCTCACCATCCTCAAGCTCCATGTACTCATCACCTGTATATTTTGTTTGTTTTTTTCCAAGTAATCTTTGTACATATTTTGTTTGTTGAAAATTACATCCCTATTCCTAAGATTTTACCATCTTTGGGATTCCATAGGCGATACCCAAAGTTAGCTTCTATGATAGCTAATGAAGAAACACTTGTTGGACTTTGCATCTAGCTTTGACTTTAGGCTTCTATCTATGTGCATAAAAGCCTCGCATCCAAACACTTTGAGAAATGCATAATTCATCGGTTTACATGTCCATTCCTCTTCTAGAACTCCCCCATCCAACGTAGTTGAGAGTGACCGGTTGGTTAAGTACATAGACGTACTTATTGCTTTCACCCAAAGCTCAAGCGGGTAGGCCTGCATGTAGTCAGATGCTTCGTGCTTGCTCAATGAGTGTTCTATTCATCCTTTTCAAAATGCCAATTTGTTGAGGTGTCCTTGGGGTTGTCCATTGCCTCCGAATTCCATTACTAGCACAAAAGCTTTCAAAATCTTGGCTATAATATTTGCCTCCATTCTCGGATCTGAGGCATTTAAGCTTGGTACATGCTTCATTCTCCACAAAGGATTTCTACCTTTGGAAGATAAAAAACACATTGGATTTATTCTTCATTACATAAACCTATGTTTTCTTAGTCGCATCGTCTATGAATGTTACATAGTATAATGAGCCACCAACAGATGGTGTACTTGCACGACCTCAAATATCAAAATGAACTAATTCAAGTTTTTTATTTTTTCTTTTATTTCTTGATTTTTGAAATTTTATCCTCTTTTGTTTACCGTAATACAATCTTCACAGAACTCTAAGTCTACTTCTTTCAAACCTGGTAGAATCTTCTTTGATGGAAGGATTTGCATTCCTTTGGCACTCATATGTCCAAGCTGGTAGTGCCACACCACACTGTCAACTTCTATAGTTATTGCACAAGTTGAAGATTGCATGCTAACAATACACAAGTAAAGTGTACCAACCTTTTCTCCTTTGGCAACCACCAAAGATCCCTTTGAGATCTTCCACCATTTGTTTTTGAATGCAATGGTATGACCTTCATCGTCCAATTGTCCTATAGAGATCAATTTTTTGCAAATAAAAGGAACATGCCTAACATCTTTAAGCTTCCATTCATTTCTAATAGCAGTTTTGTCACAAATTGTACCTTTGCTGACAATTTCACAAGATTCATTATCTCCCAAGTATACATACCCAAAATTACCTTTGCTGTAATCTTGGAAATACTGCTTGTGCGGTGTTGCATGGAATGAAGCCCCAAAATCTACTATCCAAGAATTAGACCCATTGTCTAATGAGAGAATTAGAGCATCCAAGAATTAGAACCATTGTCTAATAGAGCATCTTGCTCTACTTTACCTACCACATTGGCCTCCAATGTTGGCTTGTTGTCTTGAGACTTTGATTCCTTCTTCTTCTTCTTGGACCAACAATCCTTCTTAACATGGCCCTTCTTCCCACAGTTCCAACTTTCAAGAACTAACTTTGTGCGTGACTTTTTTCGCCTTGAGTGATCACGATCCTTTTGGTTTTTGAACCTCTCCTTCGATCTTCCCCTCGTTTTTGCTAATAGTGCAGCACTTGATGATTCACGTGTGCTTCTCCTTCGCATTTCCTCGCTTAGGAGAACACCCACAACATCATCAAACTTACGAGTCTTAATGTCGGAGACAGAGTTACTTACAACTATCACAAGGCTGTCCCAACTATTCGATAACGATAATAGTATAAGAAGGGCTCGCACTTTGTCCTCGAAATTGACCTTCACCAATCGAAGTTGACTTATGTTGGTGTTAAAGTTGTTTAGTTGTTTTGCAATTGAACCACTCTACCAATTTTAAATTGAACAAAGCGCTTCATGAGAAATACCTTATTGCATGCCGATGGTTTCTCGTAGAGGCCATCGAGTGACTTCATCAAGTCCTCCTTGGTATTCATCTTTGAAACATTGAAGGCCGCCGTTGACACCAAGCTTAGCTGAATTGTTCCTAATGCCTTTGGTCAAGGAAAATTCATGCTTCATCTTCCATCATTGTGGGCTTCTTTGCAAGACCGGCTAGTGGAAAATAAAAGGTCCTTTTGGTAGAGATAGTCTTCAATCTACATCTTCCAATGTTGATAGTTTTTTTCGTTTAACTTCTCGATCTTGAGCTTACCTTCCTCTCCCATTAATCCCACTCAATTCAAGTAATCCTTTCCTTAAGATACTTTAGCTCCACGTAAACCTTGCTTTGATACCAGTTGTTAGGAAATAGGGTGCAGCTAAGTAGATATTAGAGTAGTTTACTTAAATGGAGAGAGATAAATTTCACACACAAGAGATTATAGAGGAGAGAGAGAGAGAGAGAGAGAGAGAGAGAGAGAGAGAGGGAGAGAGAGAGCACACGATATACGTGGTTCATCCAATGTGGGCTACGTCCATGGGAAAGCATCCACTCAATGGTTTTAGTACTTCAAAGTAGAAGTAGGTTACAAAGGGATTATGCCCTTAATGGAGCTCCCACCTTGCTTCACTCTCACCACCTCACATACACCTTGTTTCACCAACTTCACACCACAATACATTTTGTGTGTAGAAGAGGCCTTATCTTATAGGACAAAAGGGATGCCCTCTGTCATGAGAAGAAAAGTACGCTTAGAAATCGGCCACTGGCCAAAGACTTTCGCCCACTGGCCATCGGCCATTGACTTCCAGCCCATCGACCAACCGGCCAATCTACCGATCGTCTTTCGATCACTTTCCGGCTATGGTCGGTTGGCCATAATACTTTGATGAAAAGGGAATATTTCGGTGAACCCAATCTCCAAAAAAGCTCGAGACTCGGTGTGAATTTTTGGTTTTTCGGCGATTGATTTTTCTAATGCACGATGGCTTCTCCTCATAATGGGGGCCTTACAAATGGGTGTTTTTTAAACTAAAAATTACAAGGGGTGAATCAAGCTCCATACTTAACATAGCCTTCCTAACTATGTCCCAAAATTCTTTTGGCCTTTGACCTAAACTTCACCTTTGACTTCTGACAGTGTAGGAGGTATATGATATACACATTCATTTGTTGTGTCTACTACCACTCATTCAACTTCTCTCTCTCCACAAGTAATCACGTTCCCAATCCCTTGAGAATGTGGGATCCTTGTTTCAACCTCTTTCTCACCTTGTTCATTTAAGCTCTTTTTGTGAACCCCGTTGTTAGTTGAAACCTCGGCTTCCTTCATCGGCTCTTTTTTAGCCACGTAATTTCTTTTGTTCTCTCGTTTGTTTCTTTAAAATCAATAGGTGGTTGTGGTATTATCCTAGCATGAGCTGGCATGTCTGGTGGAGGTTCTATAAGTGCTTGAGCAGTTTAAATTACCCTTTTACACATCTCCAACCTCAACTTTTCTATTTCCGAATTAGCAAAAATCATCCCCCAATGCTCCATGGTTTGCAGATTGTCTAGTCTTGCTTCATAAGCCTTCAGAATTGCTTCCAATGGCTCGAACTTATTTCCTTAACCTCCTAAACTAACATCCTTTGGCTCTATTCTCCTTGGATTTGGTATTGATTTGGGTATTTCTTCTATTATCTCACTAGATGAAGACCCTTGCTAATTGTTGTAATTGCTCTCGAGCTTGTGACAACTCAATTGTAACAGCCATTAGCTTCCTATGGTACTAGGTTCTAACTTTATCTCTCGCAGCTTTCTTTGTTGATTTCACCATCACGGACTTGTTAAGTCATTACTACTTTTCTCACTTGTCTCTTTTTGCTTTACTTGTGCTCTCGTTACCACCTTCAATGGCATCTTCATATTTGAATCAGAACCATTTGAAGAGGCCCTGGGCATGACCTCTACAATGTTCACCGTCGCTTTTCCTTTTGTATCTGGATTCTAAGGACAATCTTGGTACAAATGTTTAATTCCACACTCATCACAATGTCCACAAACACTCTTTTTCACTCGAGGAGTATTGGCTGCAACATTGGGTTGGTCGGTCAGGCACTCCCTAGCGAAATGGTCTCCTTGACATTTGAAAACAGGTCCTAGAGTTCCTTGTTGTCTTGATTATTGGGTAGATGGGATCTCGGGATACATGTTGTCAAACGTTTTTGGGAAGTATTTTTCAGGCTTTTCTTTCATAATTAGACGACGAAGGTAATGAGTATTAGTGCCTGATGGCTCCTCATTTTATCTTGGATTGGCTGCCATGAGGAAATGTTTTCCTATAGACCTGATAATAAGAGTTATCAAGTAATGATGGGTTTTTGACATCATGCTGTAATGGAATTGGCCTATTTAACTTGAGAGTAGCGGAAATTAATGAAAGTACTTTTGAGAAATGACTTTGTGAGCATAGCGGGTGAACATAGTTGAAGATAGCAACATAATCATAGCAATTAGTTAACTTGGCATGAACAATACTTTTGCAAGAGAGAGAATCTAGAGAACATGACAACAGTTGAGGACCGGATTTATGTGGAGCCGGTCCCCCCTCCAATAGGCATTTGTATTATGATTTCTCCCATTAAGAGAGACTTGTTACAATACAATCTTTGTGTTCCTTGTGACCTAGGTGATGCAATGAAGATGGAAAGCTTCATGCATCACAAACATAACATAAAATTGAAGAAATCTTTAACTATCCCAAGCCTCAGTCCCAAGACCTCAAACACCTTCGAAGGTCGAGAGAGCTAGCAGGGAATGAGGGTAGGGAAGAGGAAGAAGAAACATTTCGTAGGAGAAAGAATTAGTTCCTCACTTATCATAACTCTTGTTGCTAGCACACATAATAGCATAGTAATGAAGAAGAAGGAGATGGAAAGATTAAGCATTGAAGCATGGCTCTTGGTTGGATTTGCACTCCATATCCAAGAGTGTTGGTGTAGGCTCTCAACCTCTACTTGCTTGGAGAAGGAGAGGGAGCTCTTGCACTTTGCATAGCACACAATGAGAGTGTTTGTGAGTGTGTGTGGGTGAGTATACCCCCTAAGCAACCCCCTAGCTTGCTTGGGTCGACCCCCCCTTGTAGCTCATGTTTTAAGCTCATTGGACCCCTCCAGGCCTAGCCAATCACAAGCAGGAGGCATTACAAGCAGCAAGGGTAGCCTTGAGACAAGTGTCCCCCTTTCCCCTTTGAGAGAGAGGGCTAGATAAATGCTAAATCAATTAATTAAATCTCCTAAATTATTATTGGACCCCTTGGGTGGCCAACCAAAAGGCTTCAGGCACACCATGAGGGCAACATGAGGAGGAACTTGACAAGTGTCCCTTTTGCTTTCTTTGTACCATGCATGCCTTGTGTGAGTGTGTGGGTGTTCTCTCTCATCCCCCCTCATGTAGGGATCGCCCCCTCCTTGTAGGGATTGAATCTTTGACTTTTTGACACCTCAAGCCCCTCATGCATAGGCCCAGTTCCCACCACAAGCTTGGCTCATAAGCACTTTAAGCTTGGGCTGGGTTCTCACCTCAAGTGCAACCCTAGTATCTCAAGCATGTCAAGCACCTCAAGCATCTCAATAATTAAGCACCTCAAGCATCTCAAGCACCTCAATCGTCAAGCACCTCAAGCACCTTAGTCATCAAGCATGACAAGCAGGACAAGCACCTCGAGCTGGGTCGGGTTCCCGCGCCTCAAGCTCAGCCCTAGCTTACCTAAGGTCAAAGGCCTTTTACACACATTATTGGAGGTCTTCAATGAAGCTAACCCTAAGGTCTTATGCTCCATTTGTTATCCTTGCTCTTTGATAGACCATCTCTCATTTGGGCCCCTTTACCATTGGCCCCATGTTGAGATAGATCTATAAGCACATGTCTATATCTTAACACTTGTTCCCGTTTATTCTCCCACATTAAGTGATCAATTCAATATGAGAAAATCATTTGGGTTGGTTAGATATTAAATATTAGATTTTATGACACATGCATAGGCTTCTGTGCTTGCCATTCATGCTCTGAATGATGTTTCTTGAGTTCCTCCCTCTTTGAGTGTTAATCTTATTCTTGTGAGGGTCCTCACTCGTCGTGCTACGAGGGTTTGCTGGTCATCTATACTTAGCTTCCCCTTTTTTATTGATGAGTGATGCAGTCTAATGTCTTTGCAGAAGTTGATGAGCACAAAGAACTAAGTTGGTATGTTGTATGATTGGAAAAGTCTTTGGTGAGAGCGGGAGCAGGTTGTGGCGTTTTCTTGTCTGCGCAACATGTCATGTCGTCGCCAAGTGTTTGAGGAGGGAAACTCGTGTCATCACCTTGAGGATCCGATTTGCTTCAAAAATAGCAATACTTATGCACCTGCCAAACTTGCTTTCCCTGTGATGGATGCAGGGTAGTGAAAGGGTGCTTTTTTTTTTTGGGTGAGTGAATGCTGAAGCGGCCAACTATGGAAAGAAAAAGGCCAGGCCAAGACTCGCTTGGGAAAAAGACGAAGGGGGGACGCTGTAGAAGCGGGAAGAGTGGAGCCGCCATAGTATGAGCAGGTACAGAAGGGGCGGAGGAAGGGGCTAACAGGTAGCAAAGCCAATCTCGGCAAGCACATGCAAGAGGGTAGCAGCTTCTCGGGGCTACACAGCTGGGGGAGGTAGGGCAACATCTCAGAAGAAGGGCGAGCTACAGAGAGGATCCGGGAGCAGGTCAAAAGAGAGGAAGCTCGAGAAGGATCTCGTCACGTCATCTGGTTAAGAGGGCTGGGCCGGAGCGGCCAACGCAAGAGAGGATTGAGGGTGAGCAGTGTAAGGGGCCGCAAAGGAGGAGGGAGGAGGATGACGAGCTGCAAAGCTGGGGTCATCAATAAAAGAAGGAGAAGGGGGCTTGAGGGTTGCTTGCAACAAAGATGAGACTACCTTCGGATCTAATGCACGTATACATGGAGACCATTCGAGGTACTGGTGAAAGGGAGCCGTGAGCCAGGCAGTGAGTTGGAGGCGCAAGGGGTATGCAAAGAAAAAGGCCGCTTGCCATTATCGAAAGAAGGCTGCCAAGTAGTGCAACCTTGGAGGGTCTTTAGACGTTGCAAGAATGCCCCAAGTTGGGGTAAAGAAAGCCATTTAGTGGCGGTACTACAGAGGCAAGGATTTGGAGAAGGAGGCCAGTGAGAGCGCCAAGAAGCGCCGTGTGTAAGGCCAGGAGGTGTCAGAAGCTACTCCCCATGGAAGCTTTTGGGAAGCCATAGCTGAGGGCCGTAGGTGCCACAGGGTTTAGTAGTCAAGAAGAAGGACACAAGAGTGCTCCAAAAGCTCGCATATAATAGATGCCATCATTGTATCTAGTTTCTTTGGTGATTTATGGTTTGGTTTGATTCAAAGACCCTCACTTACAGCCAGGTGATGCCGACAAAGGCCTTAGACTGATAGAAAGGCTTGAGCTCTACTATCTATTTGTATGCTTGACGATGTGGGCGAGCTATTGAGAGGTAGTGTCTTGCTCTACCTTTTTTCTTGTCATCGTTTTGGTGCCCCCCATGGAGAATGTATTCCTTGATGCGGAAACGGAAACGTTTTTGTTAATTGGCACCTTGCCTGGTCTTTTAGGTGTGGAAGTTGCATGCATGGAATTCTCAGATTTAAAGAGTATGCTTGCTTTTCTCAAGTAGGAGAGGAAGATGAGTGATGCAAGGAAATCAAATGTACATGTGAGAGATGCGCATGATAGATCCAATCTGGGAGAGTTGGATTGCTGTATGGATGATGAGGTACCGTCTTCCTTGAACAGGGATGTTGGTCCAATTTCAAATGATGAAGCTGATAATAATCAGCCCATGTACAGTGCTTTTAATGAAATTGTATCGTCAGAAGAAAATGCTCTTGCTGTGGGTTGTGAAATTGAATGCTGTACAAACCTGATGTAGAATGAGAGATATGCTGATGAGGATGACAATCCTGAATGGGGCTTTCTGGGTGCTGAAGCAGACATGGATAACGACATACATGTTTGTGTTGATGAAGCTATGATGCATCTGGATTCTGGAATGTGCAGTAAGGCTGACAATTTTGCACATCCTGTTGATTTTGTTGATGAGGAGACGACAATAGGAGAGTTTCTGGCTGCTTTGGAAGATGAGGATGATGGGTTAGAAGGTGCATGCGTCCATAGTGAGGCTTTACATGTGCCCAATGCAAGCATTGTTTCGGTTTACACTGAGCCAAAAGTGGCCAACTCCGATGCATGCAAGCAGTTTTGTTTTGGTGTTAATGGTGGTGACTCTAGCTTTGATACCGAATGGGGTTTTGACGAGCCCACAATTGAAATGGACGCATGTGACCCTCAAGGTTCAAGGGCCGAAGCAAGGATAGAGTTCTTGAAGCTTCAGCAACGATATAGTAACGAATTGTATGAAACTTTGCAAACATGTGCCTTGTTGATGTTTTCTTACATTCTCAGCTCAGTCTTAGTGATGTGTGCATGGTTGAAGATCAGGAATGAATGTTTTTGCGAGTTACAAGGAGTAAAATGCGCATCAAGTGCACGAAAATGGGCAGTATGAATGCATGGAAACATTTCATGCAGAAGCCGTTAGCTACAAATTCTGGTACCTTGTTCTATTGTGGTTTATGGAGAGATGAATATCTTGAGCAACCGGTTTTGGCAGTGGCTACACTATATGGCATGCAATTGTTACAACCAGTATTCATCCGCGAAAGGCGTACAGACGGAGGCAAGAGAGGTAGATGCCTATGCCAAAGAAAATGGTTGCTGGATCATAGTGTTCTGGCAGTTTGTGTGGCAAACGCACAAAGTAGTCTATCTTGTCGATACACAATGTACATAATGTATAGTAATATGAGTACTGTCTGGTTTTAGTCCGAGAGTCGAGTCATTTGATACTGCTAAGCATGCATGCTCTAGCAAACTAGGGGGGTTGGCAAGCTATGTCATGCGTTTTTTGGGAAGTATTTTTCAGGCTTTTCTTTCATAATTAGATGGCGAAGGTAATGAGTATTAGTGCCTGATGGCTCCTCATTTTATCTTGGACTAGCTACCATGAGGAAATTTTTTCCTATAGACCTGATAACCAGAGTTGTCGAGTAGTGATGGGTTTTTGACATCATGCATAGGCTTCTGTGCCTGCCATTAATGCTCTCAATGATGTTTTGTGAGTTTTTCGCTCTTCGAGTGTTAATCTTATTATTGCGAGGGTCCTCACTCGTCGTGCTACGAGGGTTTGCTGGTCATCTATACTTAGCTTCCCATTTTTTATTGATGAGTGATGCAGTATGAGTCTTTGCATAAGTTGATGAGCACAAAGAACTAAGTTGGTATGTTGTTGATTGGAAAATTCTTTGGTGAGAGTGGGAGCAGGTTGTGGCATTTTCTTGTCTGCGCAATCATGTCATGTCCTCACCAAGTGTTTGAGGAGGGAAACTCATGTCATCACATTGAGGATCCGCTTTGCTTCAAAAATAGCAATACTTATGCACCTACCAAACTTGCTTTCCTTGTGATTCAGGGGACAATGTGTATGCAGGGAGTGACTTAGTGAATGGGTGCATTTTTTTGGGGTAAGTGAATGCTGAAGCTGCCAACTGTCGAAGGGAAAAGGCCAGGCCAGGGCTCGCTTGGGAAAATAACAAAGGGGGGGACGCTGCAGAAGCGGGAAGAGTGGAGCCGCCATAGCGTGACCAGGTACAGAAGGGGCCCGAAGCTACCAGCACACGAGGAGGAAGGCGCTATCAGGTAGAGGGGGGCTCTCTTGAAGCCAAGCTCGGCAAGCACATGCAAGAGGGGAGCAGCTCCTCGGGGCTATATAGCTGGGGGAGGTAGGGCAACATCTCAGAAGAAGGGCGAGCTACAGAGAGGATCCGGGAGTAGGTCAAAAGAGAGAGCTCGAAAGGGATCTCATCACAGACCTGCCCTTCATCTAGTTAAGAGGGTTGGGTAGGAGTGGGCAACGCAGGAGAGGATTGACGGTGGGTAGTGTAAGGGGCCGCAAAGGAGGAGGCAGGAGGGTGACGAGCTGCTAAGCTAATAAAAGAAGGAGAAGGGGGCTTGAGGGTTGTTTGCAACAAAGATGAGACTACCTTCGGATCTGATGCAGGTATACATTGAGACCATTCGAGGTATTGGTGAAAGGGAGCCGTGAGCCAAGGAGTGGGTTGGAGGCGCCAGGGGTATGCAAAGAAAAAGGCCGCTTGCCATTATTGAAAGAAGGCTGCCAAGTACTGCGAGATTGGAGGGTCTTTAGATGTTGCAAGAATGCCCCAAGTTGGGGTAAAGAAAGCCATTTAGTGGCGGTACTACAGAGGCAAGGATTTGGAGAAGGAGGCCAGCAAGAGCAAAGAGCTCTACAGCTTGGAGGGAGAGCTGGTTTCAAGGGTGCCAAGAAGCGCCGTGTGCAAGGCCAGGAGGTGTCGGAAGCTTTGGGATGCATGAGAGAGGCTGTCGGCTTCGACTGAGTGAGGAAGACGGTGTGGCCCTCATTGACAGAGACAGCCAGGTGTGACGGCTTGTAGGAGTCTACGAGCGGCACTCCCCATGGAAGCTTTTGGGAAGCCATAGCTGAGGGCAGTAGGTGCCACAGGGTTTAGTAGTGAAGAAGAAGGACACAAGAGTGCTCCAAAAGCTCGCATATAATAGACGCCATCATTGTATCTACTTTCTTTGGTGATTTATGGTTTGGTTTGATTCAAAGACCCTCACTTACAGCCAAGTGATGCCGACAAAGGCCTTAGTGTGAGAAAGGCTTGAGCTCTACTATCTATTTGTATGCTTGACAATCTGGGTAAGCTATTGGGAGGCGGTCTTGTTTTTTTCTGTCAACATTTTGTTTAGCCTCTCCTTGATTGGATATGAACACGAGTGTTCCTTGACACAATGTAAGCCCTCCATTATAAGATACACTCCATATTCATGACTGAGAATTACTAGAGCATGAAGCAATATTCTCATGGCCATATGATTCCATAACCATTGGTGGGTTAGGATCATGTACATAATCGTACCCATAGCTTTCCTCTTTGTGTATTGGCACTAAGGCATTCTTTTTTGGGTATTGGTTTTCATACACATACCTCACAGTTGCATAGGCCTTCATCTAGTAGTGGTTGTTGGTGTCCCAACACTAGTCTCAATCTTTCAACTCCTACCTAAAAATTCATTGGTCCAAAAGCATGTCTTGGTGGTGGTGGTGCAAGTACATTATGCTGATACTGAGGATTCACTGGTGGGCTAGGTTGGTATTGTAGGTTAGGCTGATAAGGACTTCCTTTAACTTGACCTCTATTATAGTAACAGTCCTTAGTGGCATGATTAGTTCATTTATCCTCAGTGGCATACCACTTCTGTTTAGGATACGATGTGGGAACATGGGACATTAATGTGTCAGCAGATGATCTTCTTCGCATGTCAAGCAATGGCTTACTTGTGGTATAGTTTGGTTCTGAACTCTCAAAGTCATATCCATTCTCTTCATAGTTTTATCAACAAGATGATCCGTATTCAATTGATGCTGTGTCGTTGTTGTTCTCATCATATTTGCATCACTAGCTATAGCTTGTGGGTCATTTGAGGTAGTATCAACCTCATGTGACACCTCTTTGTAGATCGTACAGTTGTCTACTAAATAGACATCTTCTTTTGTGACCTCATCTAATGTTGCACACTTTTTCAATTGTGAATCCTTCTTAAGGTTTTCGTTCTTGATCCCCTCAATGAACAACACTACTTGGCGATCCTCTTGGGGTTTCTCTCGTGGTGGATACCTCTCAATGTATTGCTTGAATTGCAATGCAGCCTCTCATACCCTCTCGTTGTCTTTCTGCTTCAAAGAATGGATTTGTGACACTATATTGTGCTTTATCCCCCTCATAGAAAATTTCTCTACAAAGTCTTGAATTAGTGCTTCTATGTTTCCATAGTCTTCCTTTTTCAAAGGCTAGAACCATGTAATGGCGGTGCCTTCCAGGGTCAATCCAAAACCTTCAAACTGGATGTGGAAATTTGTGATGTGTTTGGCTCTCAACACATGTTTAAATGATGTGAAATGTGCATAGGGATCCCCTGATCTATTATATTTGGATGCCATGAATTTTGAGACTTGAGATGGATGCATATGTCTTGGCTCAATGTCTTGGCTCAATGTCTTGGCTCAATGACAAAGTCTTGAATTAGTGCTTCTATGTTTCCATAGTCTTCCTTTTTCAAAGGCTAGAACCATGTAATGGCGGTGCCTTCCAGGGTCAATCCAAAACCTTCAAACTGGATGTGGAAATTTGTGATGTGTTTGGCTCTCAACACATGTTTAAATGATGTGAAATGTGCATAGGGATCCCCTGATCTATTATATTTGGATGCCATGCATTTTGAGACTTGAGATGGATGCATATGTCTTGGCTCAATGACAAATCTCATAACTCCCAAAGCTCCTGAAAAAACTTCCTCATACACTATAGATGTTGGTGCTCTAGGTACAACTCTTGGTACTTCTCTCATAGTCACATCTGACACTACTCGCTCAGTAGGGTGTGGCATAGATGACCTTGTAACGGCCGTAAAGCCACCTCTATTTGCAGTTCTCTCTAGATGAGTATCCTCCACTCTAGTTGTCATTGTGGTAGAATCTACTCTTCTAATGCTTGGTTCTTCTCTCAGCTTTGTCGACGTTTCAAAAACTTCAATTGTGGGTTTTAAGGTTCTTGACTCTAGGCGTACACTTCAAGCATTAGGCATAGTCAATTGGTCAATCCGTGGAATCCCACAAGTCTTGATACTGCTTCAAAACTTGTCTAAGATTAAGACAATCTCTGTAGCTATTGAAGCAAAAACATATAGGATCTTCTCTTTTGTGATCGCTTTGTATCCAATGGATTTCCCTCTGTACATGTTGATATCTTGTCCTATGGATATCCAATAGAGATCTATAGATGTATCATCTATAAGGGCATGTTTTGTTTTCAAGGAATGGACTTGCCTGAGATGCTCTAAAGATGGCAATGGCCATGATTTATGTACTACATCTCTTTGTCTAGAACTAGCTATCTCAGGTCCTTTCTTGATTAGATCACAAGCCATTTTGTAGAAACTAGAAGACTCTGAAGTCGTATCAGACATATAGTCCTCAATGATAGGCTCTAAGAATTCCATAGGCTCTGCTATCAATTTTGGGTTGATGCTCTTGTCTAATGAGACTCTACTCTCAGTCTCTCTATATCACCTAGCCTTCGAGTTATAAAAGCTACCAAACCTTAAAAGTATGAAATAAGAAACAAGTTGAGTGTTTGCTCAAACCCAACATATTACTTGTTTACACTTTCTCCAAAAACTATAAAAACCCCTTTCAACTTGTCAAAAAGTTATTGAGCTCCTTTGAATCTTGTGTTCTTGTTTAGAACCTGTGTGAAATATATTTATACTCTCAAACAATCAAAAATGTTAAGCAAACCCGTAAAATTGGTTCTTCTTTCGAGTTGCAATTGTCAACTCTCAAATGGTATGTTTCCAGGAAATGTCATGTTGAAAACCCCAAATCTGTTTTGTTCCTAAGGTCTAATCTAAGTTGTTCCAAGTGGTCAAGATAGAAAAAATTCAAGACTATGTCCAAAACTTTGACCTTTTTCTCCTAGAACTTCCCAAAAGCTAGTTTTAGTGAAAATGACAATTTGAGGCCTAAACGACATTTTTTCAAAACCTTGAACTTAAGGTCATTACTTTAGATCTGTAGAGCCGCTCGCAAGTAACATTTTGATAATAAAAAAAAGTTTTTCAATCGGAGTCTGTATGTGCAAGTTATGGTCGTTTTTGTGAAAACTAGTTTTCACTTGCAACACAAAACTGCTTGTAACTTGAGCTCTGCTGGGTATTTTTGGCCCAAAGTTAGTCATTGGAATGTACAAGACATGCACAACAAGGTCACCAAGTCTTGTCAAATTCTGACCTTTGCAGTAGATGGATAGGAAAATGTAGTGATTTTTTTCTCAAAATATTTTTTTGGTAAACTTCTATAGTTTTTTTGAGTTCGCTGGGTTCCTCACTCTCAATATATCCTCTATATCAAGTTTTGATCCTTTTAGGTCAAGGAAAACAAAGAAAATCGTAGTTTTAGCATGTCTAGACAGACTATTTTGCTTGGATCTTGCATTCCCAATGTCCAAATGGCTCCAAATTTTGACCATGCACTTAACACAAGATACACTAGAAGCACACCAAATTTGAGCCCAATCTAACAACTTTTTGGAGTACCTGAGCAAAATTCACGTTTTTTTTCCAAGATGCTCTCTTTTCAACTTTTTCAAAGTTTTTCACTTTGGCTGTTTTCGTTAGCTTATGAATAGTCTACTCACCAATTTTGGCCCAATTTGGAGTTTCACAGGGTCCCCTAACCTCGTTTTGGCAGTTTCAGAGTCGCTTCCTAATTGTTTTCAGCCTAACTTATGATTTGAGTGTCCAAATATGAATTTGAAAAGACTAGTGAGTTCCTCACAGCAAGACCTACAATCACACCACGTTTCAGTTGTTTCTGACTATTTTTAACAATCTTCAAGAAAAAATTGTGATTTTCTCCTTAGGTCATTCCAGATTTGTCAAAATGAAGCTTTTTTTTGTTTGGTTAGGTTCCCCACTCTCTGTGGATCTTACGTACCAATTTTGGCTTAGTTTTGACCTCTTTTGAGTGTTCCAGGCCAATTTTAGCATTTCTGGCAATGTTTTATCAGGGTTTGGTCTAACCTCATATGTAAATGTCCAATCTCAATTTTGTCTTGATAAGTATGATCCTTGTATCAAGATCAACCTTTGAACCAAATCTTAGCCAAAAATTAATTTTCTAGCTAGTGGCTAAGGAAAAATCGTAATTTTTTCCTCTACACTACTTTTGGCAACTTTTTCCAATTTTTGTCAACTCCCAAGTGTTTTACCTTCTTTCAAGAGTACACTCACCAAAGTTCACAGTGTTTGGTCAATTGATTTGAGTTTTATCCCAAATTTAGAAATTTCCGAGTCTAAAAGCTGAGATTTGACCTCACTCTCACAATATGTGTCCAAATTCATTTTTGATTTGATGGCTTGCTTTCTTACGTCAAGTAGAACCCTTGTCCCAAGTGTTGTCAAGTTTTGACTCCAATAAATGGTAGCTATACAAAATAATGCGATTTTCTTCCCCTACTGCTGCTTCTGGCAACATTTTTTAGTTTAGACTTGATAGGGATGATCCTTGCATCAAGGCCTACCACTAAACCAAATCTTGGCAAAAAAATATTTTTCTGGTTGATAGTTGGTGCAAAAATCACGATTTTCTCCTGCCAGTCAAACAATTTTTTCCAAAATTTCACTTATCCACAAGTTCTTACTATCACTTTAGGTCTAATGTGTTACAAGAAATCAAAGTTTTCACAAATAGTAAATTCCCTGAGTGAATTTCCATCTTTCCTCACTTCTTCTTGTTGATTCTAACATGAAGCAAAAACCAACACAAATATCAACCAAAATGTGGATAAAAGCTCACCCAAAAGTGCATCTACTTATCCTACTCCTAAAACAAGAGAAAAGAACGCTAAAAAGAAAAAACTACTATGAAAACTCTGAAATTTACGTTTTTTTCTTGCGTCTTTTAGCCTAGTGCAAACTTCATTGCTCTAATAGCCAACAAAGCCACACACCAAGCTCTAAACCTATTCTCAACACTTTACTCTAGCTATCTTCTAACTATTCTTATGGTGAGAAACTCACCATTAAAAACGCAAAGACCAAGGATGCCTCAATCTCTACTCCCAATCTACTCTATCTAACTTGTCTGTCTAAGAAGGTAACTCTATCGATTTTTGTATGTGCTCACACTAGTTTAGGTACTCGTTCTTCGACAACGGCGTTAATGTTTGAGAGGGGGCTTTTATAGCTCTATCACATCTCACAAAGAGATGGTCCCAAGACTAAAATGTTTAGTCCAACAAGTGACTCGACTAGGGCATGGAGGCACACCAAGAGGTTTTCAATCTCTTGTTTAAACACAATACACTTTGTGGAAATGATCTATGAACTCTCTAATTGCAAAAAACCTGATTTCTACCTCTTTGATCCAATCACATATCTACATGCAAAACCAATACCAAATCAACTCCGATCAACACCAAAGTTGGCAGGCACATTCCTTACCAGGTCTAAACCACTTTTGGACCAGTAAACCTAAAATATGCATAATTGCAAAAATTGCAATTAAATCCTCAGGTAGCAAAATTACAGGTTGCCGAATTTGGTGCCAAACAAATCTACTAGATGCTACTAAGCAATGTGATTCACATGCAACTGATGGAATCTCAAAACGATGCTCGGATAGTGAGATATGTCACCTGGAAGGTTGTGGGAGTCGGCGCTTGGATCTCGTAAAATGCTTGCAATGTAGATACCGATGCAAAGAGCTCCTTGAGACTAACGTGATGATGATCTCATTTGAGCGGAAAATTACAACCACTTAATGTTTTCAAGTGCTCAAAAACCCTCTGGAGCATATTCTTCTCTTGAAAAAGTGTCTATTGTTGGAATCTTCCAAGAGTTTACATATGTATCTTCAAGGAGAACTGCATGATTGTGCCATCCTATGTAAGAGGACTAGACACTACCATTATAACTGGTAAGACATTTCTCAAGAGGAAAATGAAAGTTCATTCACATAAGAGCACGCTTCACATCATGTATTATTGCTTTCACCTAAGCCACAAGCACACATATGAGCACACAAATTGAAATGTATGTTTACTTTGCACCAATGGCCATGAAGGCCACACCCTCGACATTTTGAACCAATAAACATCAACATGAAGATCATGATATGATGAAGATGCATGACAAAGATCAAGATGGAGACATGACAACAACTCATGAAGCTAATGACATGAAGATAAAGATGACGACAACAACGACAAGATAAGACATTTCTACAGACGATACACATGAAAAACTCTTCACACATGAATGAATGATTTTGTACTACATGGGACTTCTAGTGAACCTACTAAGTCTCTATTGTGAACGATAATGATGAATCCGGTAGAGAACGGCTATGATGTATCGTGGGACAGTGAACCATGGTGATGAATCAAATTGAACCACCATGATGTATCAAGTAGATAAATTATGTTAGCCTATGAGTACACCATGGCATGAACACATGAAATCTTTGTAAAACCCCAAGTTTGGGCTTAAGGGGGAGATTGTTGAGGTAAGCCCAGCTTGTGGTGGGAAATCCCTCTATAAGAAGGATAGATGATGAGATGGTCCAATAGCAAGAGGATGAAATCTCTCTAGCCAATGATTGTAAAGCACTAAGCCTACTTTAGAGGATATTCTCCAATGAATCAATTACACTTTTGAGTTCTATTGTTTATGTCTATACTGTACCCTAATGCTTTTGCACTTGGCATAGCCTAATCCTAATCTCTATCTCTCTAGCCCTGACCCTAACACCATGGTCAAACTAAGGTTCCATTCTCCATAGCCTAATGCTACACCATTCGTGATTTTGATATACGCTTCCCAACTGTCATGTCATGGGGATCATGTTTTTAGGATTTCACTTTGTATTTCACCACAGAGGCATAGTATGTTCTAGCTCTTGATGCTAGCAAGGAAGCTGTATGGTTAGCTTGTATAATAAGAGACCTTGGCATTTATCAAATTCTAGTGTTGCATTGTGATAATCACAGTGCTATTGCATTAGCAAAGAAACCTGTGTTTCACTCCAAGTTAAAACACATAACGCTCAGGTGACATGTGATACAGGACATGCTGGCTAGCAAGGACATCAAGATAGTCAAGGTTCATAGGGATGGTAACCCCACAAATGCTCTCACAAAGAGCTTAGCCTCAGAGTGGTTTGCACATTGCATTGATATAATGGGTGTACGGAGAAGCCACAATGGTTAGTTCCTTGCCACATCTCGTCATCGTTGAGCGACCTAACCAACCAAAGAGAGTGAGTCTAAAGAGAGGGAGAGGGGTTTTGAGTGTTGGTTTAGTGACAAAAAGAGAGAGAGAGAGAGAGAGAGAGAGAGAGAGAGAGAGAGAGAGAGAGGGGGGGGGGGGGGGGGGGGGGGGGGGGCGGAGAGAAAGAAGTTCTCTCCATCAATTAGGTGGGAATTCACCAAAACAAGCAAAAAATTAGGAGGAAAGATTGAAGGTGCATTTAGGCCTTGTCCCACACATCTGCATTGATTATTGTCGCTATTTTAATGCTGATGTAGCTGCTGCTAACTTGTCTTGTCACCTCGACCATGAGAGTTGTGTTATGAGATTGGACACCCTCCTATTATATGTAGTTAACTACAATTGGGAAAGATAGCGTGTAATGGTTAATTATTGTGTTGTCTTTCTATTCTTACTAACAATGAGTTGATGTAGATTGGAACTTTGGGAGTTGAGGAGGCATCGACAATAAATTATTCTTGGAAATTTTTATTTGCATAGTGTTATAGTTTAATTTTCCAATCAGCCGCTATGGCTTGCTTGTAAATAGTTAGTGTTACCATGTACATGTGGTAGTGATGTGTGAACACACTTAGGACCGACAGGGCGTTTTTTCCCTCACTAGGAGGTTTTTTCCCCCTTGCATTGTATATACGCCCATCATTCTAGGGCTATCTATCTTTCCATTGCACACTAAGTAATACACTCTCTGTTGTGTGCCTTGAGCTTCCTTTGTCTTCTCTAAGATGTGTGTGTTTTTCTACAACCCTAATTCTAATAATTTGGTATCAGATCAGGTTGCGTCCTCCCAGGCTTAGTCGCTAGCAGCTCCAACACATGCCTGCTCACTTTCTTCAATTTTTGTGAGGTTTGCCAAGCATTTGCAGGATGAAAATAATTTTGGGCAAGCAAAGAGCTCAATCTGCTCAAATTTTTGATTTGGGCTCATTTCGGCCTCTCTTTCCACTACAGGCAGTATTGCACAGGCTATTTCATCATTTTGTGCAAAAATTCTATCAGGGCCATTTTTTGTGTAACAAGTCCTTATGGTATTCTATGGTTTGTGCTATATAGCATGTGTTGTTCCCGCATTTCTTCTCCTCTTTTCGGACAATTTTCACATCAGGTGCAACATATACCATGGCTGACAACAACACAAATGTGTTCAAGATGTTTACTGTGCTAAAGATAGATTGGATGGGGACAATTACCCTATGTGGGCTTATATGATGCAGCATGTTCTTGTGTCGAAGGGAGTTTGGAACATTCTGCAGGGCATTGATGTACGTCCTGCTTCTGAGGATGCAGGCGATGTTGAGGATGTTGCAGATCTTGTTGCAAAGGATTGTTGTTGCTAGAGTTGTTTTGCATATGGCTGAACAAGCTCGTTGGGATGTGAAAGATGTGCAGGTTCATGCATTGATTGTATTGTCTATGAAGCACACTAGTACTCCTCACATTCGTTCAACAAAATCTACAAAATAGGCTTGGGATATTCTGGCTGGTCCTTATGCAAGTCGCAATGAGGCAAAAATTGCATTGTTGCATAAAGAGCTGGAGTCAAAGATTATGCATGAGGAAGATGATATGGACACTTTCATTAGAAGATTTCGGAGGTCTTTTGGAGGGCCTTTTAGAAGAGAGAGGAAAAAGCGCTCCTCCAATGAAAGAAGAGCTTACGTTACGTAGAAAAATAGATTGATATTAAGAAAAATATAAAAAAGGTGTCAGTGGTCCTTGAAAACGGACGCCTTTTCATTCAATGTAAATGTCTGTTTCATGAGGTAGACGACGCTCATTTAATATGGCTTTCCTCATCATTGAAATTTAAAAAAGTCACAACACTATCAATTGGTGCTGGAATTTAAAGCTTTTGACACTGCCAACGCGTCCGGAACGTCCAAAAACCTAAAAAACGCCTATCTACTTGCCTCAATCTGACACCCGGAGAGGGAGAAATCGTTAAAAAACCCCTAAAAAGGGGATTTTGGATCATGACGTGCGAGGGACTGTTTGGAGAATTCTAAATGACCCTCTGCGCGCCGTGATCCACTTTTTTTATTTTTTGTCTCACAGCGCGTGGAGGGCCATTTGGAATTTTCCACATGGCCCCTCGCGCACCGTGAGGCAAAATCTCCTTTTTAGGGGTATTTTGACAATTTCTCCCTCTCTGGCTGTTAGAATGAGGCAAATAGATAGACATTTTTTAAGTGGTATCAAAAACTTTAAATTCTAACACCAACTGATAATTTTGTGATTTTTTAAATTTCAATGATGACGAAAGCTATATTGAATGAGCATCGTGTATTTATCAAAACGACACACACATTGAATGAAAAAATGACTATTTTCAAAGATTTTTGAAAAGTTAGGTTCACTTTTCAGAGTGTTCAGTTGTCCTTTTGGACGTACGCAACAAGTGCAAATATATTTTAAGAACATTTTCTATAGAGAGAAATAGAATTTCTTAGAAGGCACTCCAAATGACCTCTGAAATCTCCTAATGCCTTACTAGTGTCAAGGATATCAATGAGAAACTTGACTTATGACCCAAAGGAAATCCTGAAGTTGTCAAGTTTGATGCATTATGCACACTGCTGTTGCAAGAGTCGCTTTCCAAAAAAAACGGGGCTAGATAGCGTGCAGTTGAACAGGCCTTTATTGATGCTCAAAGAAAAGGTGGTAAGAATAATGGGGCAGTAATGCAACCACTTCTCATGTTTCTTTTACGAGCAAAAATTAATATTCTTAATGCTTCTGTTGGCAGCAATTCGTTTGAAAATTCTAAAGATAAGGGCAAAAAGAAGATGCATTGCCATTATTGTAAAGCTAACGATCATTTGATCAAGCAGTGTCCTAAGTCAAAGGACAAAGAGGCTAAGAAGAAAGAGGCTCGTTCCACTACAAATACAGCTATTGTTAACTTTTTGTGAAAGGAGACTGTGATGTTGATGTTGATGCAGAATGGGCTTTTAGTGCAGAGTGTATCTATAATCCTGCTGTCTATGATGCATGCTTGTCAGTTGTTGCAGATTCACACGTGTGGTATTTTGACAGTGGTGCTACAAAGCACATTACCTCACATCATGATTTGTTCACCTCTCTTGAGTCTGTCCCTCATGGGAAATCAGCTCGGGGGATTCACTATAACCTATGAGGAGACATCACCTACATGCAACTCTTGAGCCAAAACTCCTCTATATATGGAACAATACATCCTGACCTAACCCCTATCTACAAAGATCATATAACTTACACAAACCCCTACATATGACTTTTTGAGTATTTCCAAAATCCCTCTTCCTTATGTGTATTGACCTTATTATATTGTTGAATTGACCTTATTATATTGTTGAATTTAAAATAAACAATTCTTACTAAGTTTTGCCCATAAGAAATCTCATTCTAAACACCATATTTCCCCTTCCCTCTTTAGAAAGAAACTAAAGATTCAAAAAGGCTTTTTAAATGATCATGTAATGAAGATCTATTTATCTTGTACACTAAAAAAAACATTGGACATCTTTTCATTTTCACAAGAAAGTGAACTATCCATTCTGTACGTTTCAATTAGTCCATTCAAGAGCAATGATTGTACACTCTTTCCTCTTGAAATTTATCAAACTCTCACAAATGTAATACAATGAAATCCCCTTCGTTGTGTTAAAACCAAAGCATTATATATGATTATGGAGCTCATAGACACTACGATTGATAATCAAGAGCATCAAAGATAGTTTTCTCCTAATCGTGAAAAATATCAAATTTAAAAGTAAGGCCATCTCTATAATGACTCGCTCTACAAAAGGATACTAAATAACTTTCCAAAACACAAGCTTTGATCTCCCACAAACAATGATATGCATAGTATTAATAACATGGATACGAATCTTTTGATCCTACATGCTAAACAAATACAAAACATACCTCTCAAAACTACATAATACCGTTTTCTTTTTCTATGTCTTCCAAAGGGCCCATCATAGCTCGCACAAAGAAATACTAAATAACTTTCAAATCCACAAGATCTTTGATCTCCCACAAACAATCATATGCATGGTATTGATAACATGGATGCAAATCTTTTGATTCTACATGCTACACAAATACAAACATATCACTCAAAACTACACAAAGCAATTTATTCTTTCTGTGTCTTCCACATGTCCCATCATAATATAGGGCACATCATAAATAGCAAAACAAAATTCTCAACCCACTATTAGATATGCATTTTCAACCTAACAAAATGCATAGCCAATTCTCTAGTAACAATTTCCACTTGTGAGAAGCTACACACACAATACAAAAAAGAGATGCACACCATTTGTTGTTTCGCATAACCAAACAATAGCTAAGCTCATTAGTGTCTAGAACCTAGAATTGTACACAGAGCTATACTCACAAGCTTCCAAAGTACTAAATTATGCTACTTAAAGTCAATAATAAATGAGCCACCATAGAATATCCTCATCAAGTGCAATTTCAAATGGAGAACATGTGGCTATGATGAAGCTGTCACCTGATATTTCCATACGAAAAGAGAAGCTAAGCAATACACTATTTCAAAGATGCAAGGAGGCATAAGTTTTGATTGCAAGGAGGCATAAGTCAGTGCATGTTGTATAAAAAAACTGAAGAAATGCATGGACATTGGACATTTTAATGCAACTATGATCCCATTGTACTTATTTGCGACTCTCACCAAAACAATGGGAGCTATGCGACCAAGCATTTCCAACACACAGCTTGCTGCCTGCTGAAATCTCTCTGGTCTGCTCCATGCCTGCACTATGATCCATAACCATGTGTCCCACTTTTGGTTCAACTGCTCTTTAATGCCTACAACATTGCAAAAGGTGAAATGATAGCACTTCTCAGCAATTGAAAGCATGACCTTTGCAAAAGAAACTAAATGAATAGGCATAATCTAATAGGCCACCAAGCAGTGATAACAAAGAGGCTTCTGCACCAGGATCAAGCAGGGGAGAGAGATGCTCATAGGCTGGGCTAGATCACCAAGTGCAAAAAAAAGGCTCGTAGGTTGGGCTGGATCACCGAGTGCAAAAGAGGCTCACAAGGCCGCCTAGCACAAGGGATGAGGCTCACATGCCAGATTAGAAGGATTGTTGATCAAATGGTACTTAACGTATACATGCCAATGGAGTGTTTTGCATGAACGTGAAGGAGAGCCAAGGAACCGTGATGGGGGCGAGAGAGAGAGAGAGAGAGAGAGAGAGAGAGAGAGAGAGAGAGAGAGAGAGAGAGAGAGAGAGAGAGAGAGAGAGAGAGAGAGAGAGAGAGAGAGAGAGAGAGAGAGAGAGAGAGAGAGAGATACCATCTGCTACAAAGTAACAAACCTTCATCTAACACAATGACCATCATATTTCCGCAAAGATAATCAAGTCAAACATCTGGATTTTGATTGGTGTTCCTCAAATGAAGCAAGAACAACATTTGGTTAGAAGATGGGTTAAGATCATAGTCGAGCTTCATCAGTAACAATCTTTCAATTATAATAATATCCATAACTAAATAACTAGAATTCACTAGCACCATTTATTCAAAGATTTGGATTTTGATTAGTATTCTTCATACATGGTGCTAGAACAGTACATAGTTTAAAATTACAGCAAGGGTGCAATTAATTTCACGATTAACA
Organism: Adiantum capillus-veneris; assembly: GCF_014529385.1. NCBI lineage: Eukaryota > Viridiplantae > Streptophyta > Polypodiopsida > Polypodiales > Pteridaceae > Adiantum > Adiantum capillus-veneris. Next base: position 114,970,689 of record NC_140953.1, on the reverse strand, counting down.
ATCTTTCCATCATATATCAACAATTAATGACTTGTATTCACTAACCTCCATTTTGATTCATGTTCTTCATACATATGCAAGGACATCACAACTAATAATATACCTCAATGAAATGGCAAGCACATATTTCAATCAGCTAACTTTTGATCCTATAATAAAGGAAAATGTATTTTTACTAACCACAGCAAGCATTGCTCATCTACACAAGTGAATGAGCTCAGACTCCTTGTATCGCTCAAAATTCTCAAGCACCTGTGCAAGTCCAAGAGGATCAAAACTAGTCCCTGCAAACAAAGTAAGCAAGTTGACTAGTTGTCAAAAAACATGGAGCGACAACCATAATCATCTTTCATGACCTTAAACTACAAAAAGGAAGATATAATTGAATCGTATAGAACTCTGAAAGCATCTGTGGTTAACACCATTGGCTAGTACATTTTTGAGGCACTCTAGAAAGCCTAAATAAAGGACACGGGTGATGCAATGTGCATGCAAAGCAAGTAATGGCTAGGACCTACAGAGCACAGGTATTCTTCAATCAGCATAAAACTGCACCAAGTAATGGCTTGGACCTACTACAAAGCATAGGTAGTCTTCAATTAGCATAAAGCTGTGCCCGGAAAGTTTCTTAGGTCCTACATCCACCTCAGCACTAGAAGCAAGCTGACCCCAAGCCAATCCACATGGTGCAAGCTACATTCCTTCTTTGCAATTACCACACAGACTAAACAAGCATCTGCACCCCACATAGAAGGCCCCTAGCCTACACATTGTCCCCTAAGCCACTCTGCAGACATTGGTGGAAATTTTTTTGGGTGTGAAGACAGAGACCCCAAGAGCTTCGACCTGGTGATCGAGCGGTACGAGGAGAGAGAGGACGAGCTGCACAATGATGGACGTCACCATCTCTCTCTCTCTCTCTCTCTCTCTCTCTCTCTCTCTCTCTCTCTCTCTCTCTCTCTCTCTCTCTCTCTCTCTCTCTCTCTCTCTCTCTCTCTCTCTCTCTCTCGCCAAGAGTGTCCCCCCTCGTGCTTCGTGCTCCACCTCTACTGCGGCCAACACCTACGTCCTTCCATTTTGGTTCACTTGCGTGGTTTCCATCTCCTAATAATGTTACCACGAGGAAGGAGGCATGGTCCATGTGTCATAGAATGGGAGGGAGATCCCAAATTTCACAATTTTTCCGCCTAATAGGGCACTGAGTAGGCTAGCTGGTGCTCACTCAAATAAGCTCAAAGGATGCCCCACATACCAAAATTTATGGATGTTCAAATAATCCACTACATGGACTATACATGTATGATCTAAGTTACTTCAATTGTCAATGCAAGAAATAATCAAAGCCCCTTCCCCCCATGCCACCACATACTTATAGCCCCCCCCCCCTCCCTCCTTTTTGTACGACATAAGCATCCCTAAAATGGGGGGCACCCCCTATTGTATACACTTATGGCCGTTCTAAAAAAAACCATGTTGGAATTAGGGTTGCATAGAAACACACACAGCTTGGAGAAGATGAAGGAAGCTCAAGGCACACAATAGAGAGTGTGTTACTTAATGTGCAATGGAAAGATAGATAGCCCTAGAGTGATGGGCGTATATACAATTCTCGGGGGAAAAAACCTCCTAAAGAGGGAAAAAATGCCCCGGCGGTCCTAGTGTGTTCACACACATCACTACCACATGTATATGGTAACAAATCCCCCCTGGAGTGATGCAGTGAACGAGAGCTGGCACATGAGTAAAGGAAAGTGCCATGCCCTGAGGACATGATCAATCCACAAAAGGGAGTAAGCCCAAAGCTTTGCGGAAAGCTTCAAGCTTCTCACGAGACAATGCCTTTGTGAAAAGATTTGCAAGGTTGTCCTGTGTTGGCACACAAGCCAAGCTTATCTCTCCTGCTGAGAGCCTCTCCCTGACATAGTGGTAATGCACCTCAATGTGCTTTGTGTGAGCATGAAAAACTGGGTTCCTCGCAACTGCCAATGTGCTCTAGCTGTCACTGTAGATAGTGTTGGCACTGTCCTGTCCAACACCCAAATCAGCCATAAGGCATCTGAGTCATACACACTCAACCATAGCTGTGAAGACTGCCCTGTACTCAGCCTCACAACTCGAAGTGGCCACAGTAGGTTTCTTCTTGCTCAACCATGATATACATGAACTGCAAAGCACGAAACAAAAACCACTCGAGGACACTCGCGTGTCAAAACAACCAGACCAATCTGAATCCAAAAAAGCATGTAAGTCTGGCGGCAATGATCCCCCCTTGGGATAAAACAAGCCAAGATGTAAAGTGCCACTAAGGTAGCGGAAAATCCTCTTGACAGCCTGCACATGCATAGACCCTGGGCTATGCATAAATCTGCTGACCTGTGAGACTACAAACTGAATATCCGGCCTCGTGTTGCATACATAAATGAGGCAACCAACAACAGTTTGATAAAGAGTGACATCAACAGGATCGCCAGCATCATGTAGACTCAACTTCAAACTTGTTTCCATGGAGTGGCAATAGGTTTGCAATGCTCAAGTCCAAACTTCCATAGCAATGTCTCTATGTAACTTTTCTGACACAAGGCAATACCACCATCACACTGCTTAAACTCTATATCCAAGTAATGATGCAACAGCCCCAAATCTTTCATCTTGAAAGTAGCATTCAAATCAGCCTTAAATCCAGCAATATGTCTCTCATTTGGTCCAGTGATCAGCAAATCATCGACATAAAGAACCACAATGAGAAGTACATCATCCTCACGCTTTACATACAACGTTCTTTCTGTTGTACTGTTACGAAAGCCTCCTTTGACCAAATGAGTGTCAGCTTTCTCATACCAAGCACCAGGAGATAGTTTCAACCCATACAAAGCCTTCTTACATCTGCACACTTTGTCCTCTTGTCCTTTTATGACAAACCGCGAGGTTGTGTTACATAAACTTCCTCAAATATGTCACCATTCAAGAAAGCAGTAACAATGTCTGATTGATTTACATCCCAACAAAAATGAGCTGCCAATGCACATAGAAAACGCACAACAGTCATACGACAAGTTGGAGAAAAATTCTCTTCATAATCTATGCCTTTTTGCTATGCATAACCCTTTGCAACAAGTCGAGACTTATGGCAATCGATCTCACCATCCGGCTTGCGTTTCAATTTGTATACCCACTTTGTACCAATGGCCTTTTTGCCATGAGGCAAATCACATAAAGTCCATGTGTCATTTTCTATAAGTGCATCATATTCTGATTGCATGGCAGCCATCCAACTTTTTGAGTTCTATGCTATATCAAAAGATAGAGGCTCCTCAACATCATGTAAGCTAGAAACAACCAAAGCATAACAATCTGATGCATAAGATGCATGGCGAGAGCCTGAACGAGTACGACTAGACAAAGGTGCATCCAATTTACTGTCACGCAAAGTGTGAACCAACCATCTTGGCATACCTCTAGCCTGTACATTTTTAGCCCTTTCCTCATCAAGGACATGATGTACATCAGTAATAGGATGATCTATAACATTTTCAAAAACCCCCATAGGCTATACATTTGCCTCATTAGAACTTACATTCGTATTTCCACCACTGAAAAGAGGCAAAAAAGTGTCATAAATGTCCTGTGAGCTTACATTACTGTCTCTAGTACATGACAGCAAGGGCTGAACAAAATCTTCCACAAACACTACATCCCATAAACCAGAATACGTTTTGTTTGCGGATGATACAACCTGTTACCTTTGCTTTCAGCACTATAACCAACAAAAATACATTTGACAGCCTTATCATCCCATTTTCTGCGTTGTGTTTGTGGCACCAAAGCATATGCCAAACAATCAAAAACACGCATGTGCTCAATAGAAGGCTTTCTATCGTGCCATGCTTCATATGGAGTAATAGACTGCAAAGCTTTCGTAGGACACCTGTTTTGTACATAAGTGGAACACATGACGGCCTCAAGACAAAAAGAATGAGGTAAAGATTGACTTTTGACCATACATCGTGCCATTTCCGTAAGTGACCTATTTTTCCTCTCAGCAACACCATTTTGTTGAGGTGTATAACGCATTTTACATTCGTGTTTTATCCCACGACTAGCCAGAAATGCATTGAATTCATGAGACATATACTCCCCCCCTCGATCGGAACGGATGGACTTCGCTTTAAGCGGAAATACCCATGCATGCCTGGAGTAATCATCAATGAAAGTCACGAAGTACAGGTAATTGCCCAAGGACGGAGTTTGCATGGGCCCACAAACATCACTATGCACAAGTTGCAACCTGCATGTGGCCCGAACTCAACCATCCTTTGGAAACCTAGAACGCTGCATCTTACCCAAAATACAGCCTTCACAAACATGTTTGATAGGTGCTTCAAGAGGCGGCAAAGAAGCAACCATATCAGATTTCTGCAAACACAACAAACTGGCAAAATTTAGATGACCAAAACATGCATGCCAAAGTTTTGCATCTGAAATAGCCCTTGAATTTGTAACAGCATTTGCAAAAAATTGTCCACACTTGTTATACAAAGTAAGCTTATACAGCCCACGGCACAAAAGGCCAGATGCAACAATTTCATCACCAAAATTGAGATCATGAACTCTACATCTGTCATCCACAAATTTGACTAAAAGTCCAAGTCTAGCAAGTGGGGATACAGACAAGAGATTCTTCTTGATCCCAGGTACATAAAGTGCATCAACAAGTGTGAAGGAACTGCCATTTGCAGTAGTAAGAACAATCTTTCCAACTCCCTGAACCGGATAAGAGGCATTGTTGGCACAAGTGACTGAATTCCCATGAGGGACAGACTCGAGAGAGGTAAACAATTCATGATGTGAGGTAATGTGCTTTGTAGCACCACTGTTGAAATACCACACATGTGAATCTGCAACAACTGACAAGCATGCATCATGGACAACAGGATTGTAAGTGCACTCTGCGCTGAAAGCCTATTCTGCATCAACATCAGCATCACATTCTCCTTTCACAGAAGACTCAACAATGGCTGCATTTGTAGTGGAACCAGCATTTGCAATGGAACCACCCTCTTTCTTCTTAGCCTCTTTGGCCTTCAACTTAAGACACGACCTGATCAAGTGATCATTAGCTTTACAATAATGGCAACACATCTTCTTTTTGCCCTTATCACCAGAATTTCCAGATGAATTGCTGCCAACAGAAGCATTGGGAACATAAGTTTGGCCACTCGCAGCGGAACCATAAGAAGTGGCTGTTGCTGTTACCACCCTTTCTTTGAGAAGCAATAAAAGCCTGTTCAACTGCACGCTGTCTAGTCCCGTTTTTTCTGGAAAGTGACTCTTGCAATAGCAATGTGCATAATGCATCAAACTTGACAACTTCAGGATTTCTTTGGGTCATCAGTCTCCATGAACTAGAAAAAATCCGGTAGGAATCTGGCATCAGGAACAGTCTACACAGGGAAACTGTCTGAAATGACTTCACGTGCCGAAATAAGTTGCTCATTGATATCCTTGACACTAGCAAGGAAAGTGTCCATATCATCTTCCTCATGCATAATCTTTGACTCCAACTCTTTTTACGCAGCAAAGCCTCATTGCGACTTGCATAAAGACCAGCCAAAATATCCCAAGCCTGTTTTGCAGATTTTGCTGAACGGATATGAGGAACAATGGTGCGCTTCACAGACAACGCAATCAATGCATGAGCCTGCGCAACCTTTATATCCCAACAAGCTTGTTCTGCCGTAGGCAAAACAACTCTAATAGCAGAAATCCTTGTAGCAAGACCTGCAACGAGCTTGTTTTGCCGTAGGCAAAACAACTCTAATTGCAGCAATCCTTGCAGCAAGACCTGCAACATCCTCAATATTGCCTACATCCTCAGAACCAGTACGTACATCAATGCCCTGCACAATGTTCCAAACGCCCTTTGACACAAGAACATGTTGCATCATATAAGTCCACATAGGGTAGTTGTCCCCATCCAACCTGTCCTCAGCAGCAAAAATCTTGAACACATCTGTGTTGTTGTTGTCAGCCATGGTAAATGCTGCACCTGATGTGAAAACTACCCGAAAATAGGAGAAATGGAGAAGTAACAACGCGTGATATATAGCACAAACCGTAGAATACTATAAGGCACCTGTTATGCAGAAAATGGCACTAATAGAAACTCTATACAAAATGACGAAATAGCTTGTGCAGCACTGCCTGTAGTGAAACGGAGGCCGAAATGAGCCCGAATCAAGAATCTGAGTAGACTTAGCTCTACGAGCTACCCCAAAATTTTTTTCGACCTGCGAACGCTTGCCAAAGCTCACTGAAATCGGAGAAAGTGAGCAGGCGTGTGCTGGAGCAGCTGGCGACTAAGCCCGGGAGGACGTAACTTGCTCTGATACTAATTTTTGGAATTAGGGTTGCAAAGAAACATACACAACTTGGAGAAGAGGAAGGAAGCTAAAGGCACACAATAGAGAGTGTGTTACTTAGTGTGCAATGGAAAGATAGATAGCCCTAGAGTGATGGGCATATATACAATGCTCGGGGGAAAAAACCTCCTAAAAGTGGAAAAAATGCCCCGACGGTCCTAGTGTGTTCACACACATCACTACCACATGTATATGGTAACAAACCCCTATTGTGCACTCATGTGCCACCATACAGTAGGTACTAGTGAATCCCTTAGGGAATTCAGTTACTTGTGACAATAATGCCTCTTATCCAGTTCAGGGAGTTGGAAAGATTGTGCTTACTGCTGCAAATGGCAGTTCTTTCATACTTGTTGATGCACTTTATGTACCTGGGATCAAGAAGAATCTTTTATCTGTATCTGCACTTGCTAGACTTGAACTTGTAGTCAAGTTTGTGGATGACATATGTACATTACATGATCTTAGTTTTGGTGATGAAATTGTTGCATTTGGCATTTTATGCCATGGGATATATAAGCTCACTTTGTATGACAAGTGTGGGTAAAATTTTGCAAATGCAGTTGTGGATTCAAAGGCTATTTCAGATGAAAAACTTTGGCATGCACGTTTGGCCATCTAAATTTTGCCAGTTTGGTGCGTTTGCAAAAAATATGGTTGCTTCTTTGCTGCCTCTTGAAGCACTTGCCAAACATGTTTGTGAAGGCTATATTTGGGTAAGATGCATCATTCAAAGTTTCCAAAGTAAGTTTCAGTTAGGGCCACATGTAGGTTTTCAGCTTGTGCATCGTGATGTTTGTGGGCCCATGCAAACTGTGTCCTTGGGAAATTACCTTACTTCGTGACTTTCATAAATAATTACTCCAGGTATGCATGGTTATTTCTGCTTAAAGCAAAGTCCAAAGTATTTATGTGCTTCAAACATTTTCTAGCTATGGATGAAAATGTCTCAAAATGTACTATGGGCACCCTCCGTTCCGATCAAGGGGGGGAGTGTATGTCTCATGAATTTAATGCATTTTTTCTCATGGTGGGATCAAACACCAATGTACAGTGCCTTATACGCCTCAACAAAATGGTGTTGCTGAGAGGAAAAACGGATCACTTACGAAAATGGCACAAGCTATGGTCAAAAGTCAAGCTTTATCACATTTTTTTTGGCTTGAGGCCATCATGTGTGCCACTTATGTACTTAACAAGTGTCCTACGAAAGCTTTGCAGTCTATTACTCCATATAAAGCATGGCATGGTAGAAAGCCTTCTATTGAGCACATGCGTGTTTTTGGTTGTTTGGCATATGCTTTAGTGCCACAAACACATCGCAGAAAATTGAATGATAAGGCTGTCAAATGTATTTTTGTTAGTTATAGTGTTGAAAGCAAAGGTTATTGGTTGTATCATCCACAAACAAAGCATACCTTGGTCTCACGAGATGTTGTGTTTGTGGAAGATTTTGTTCAGCCCTTGATGTCATGTACTAGAGATAGTATTGTAAGCTCACATGACATTTATGACACTTTGGTGCCTCTTTTCAGTGGTGAAAGTTCAAATGTAAATTCCAATGAGGCAAATGTATAGCCTATGGGGTTTCTGAAAATGTTACATATCAGCCTATTACTGATTCAGAGGTACATGATGTACTTGATGAGGAAAGGGTTGAGAATAAGCAGGCTAGAGGTATGCCTACATGGATGGTGCATAATTTGCATGACAGTGAATTGGTTGCACATGTGTCTAGTTGTACTCATTCAAGTTCTCGCCATGCATCTTATGCATTATATTCTTATGCTTTGGCTGTGTCTAGCTTACATGATCTTGAGGAACCTTTGTCTTTTGATGAAGCACAGAATTCAAAAAATTGGATGGCTACCATGCAATCAGAATATGATGCACTTATAGAAAATGACACATGGAGTTTATGTGATTTGCCTCCTTGCAAAAAGGCCATTGGTACAAAGTGGGTTTAAAAGTTGAAACGCAAGCCGAATGGTGAGATTGCCATAAGGCTCGACTTGTTGCAAAAGGTTATGCACAACAAAATGACATAGATTATGAAGAGACTTTTTCTCCCACTTGTGATATGACTATTGTACGTTTTCTATGTGCATTGGCAGATCATTTTGGTTGGGAAGTACATCAATCTGACATTGTTACTGCTTTCTTGAATGGTGACATATTTGAAGAAGTTTATGTAAAAGAATCTCCCGATTTTGTCAAGAAAGGACAAGAGGATAAAGCGTGCAGATGTATGAAAGCTTTGTATGGGCTGAAGCAATCTCCTCGTGCTTGGTATGAGAAGGTTGACACTCATTTGGTCAAACAAGGCTTTCGTAATAGTCCAACAGAAAGCACGTTGTATGTAAAGCGCATGAGGGTGATGTACTTCTCATTGTGGTTCTCTATGTAGATGATTTGCTGATCACTGGACCAAATGAGAGACATATTGCTGAATTTAAGGCTGATTTGAATGCTACTTTCAAGATCAAAGGTTTGGAGCTGTTGCATCATTACTTAAGTATATAGTTTAAGCAGTGTAATGGTGGTATTGTCTTTGCCAGAAAAGTTACATAGAGACATTGCTATGTAAGTTTAGACTTGAGGATTGCAAACCTATTGCCACTCCCATGGAAACATGTTTGAAATTGAGTCTTCATGATGCTAGTGATCCTGCAGATGTCTCTCTTTAGCAAAATGATGTTGGATGCCTCATTTATGTATGCAACACGAGGCCGGATATTCAGTTGGCAGTCTTACATGTCAGCAGATTTATGCATAGCCCATGGTCTAAGCATTGGCAGGCTATCAAGAGTATTTTTTGCTACTTGAGTGGAACTTTACATCTTGGCTTGTTTTATCCCAAGGGGGGATCATTGCCGCCAGACTTACATGTTTTTTCGGATTTAGATTGGGTGGGTTGTTTTGACATGCGAGTGCTCAAAAGTGGTTTTTGTTTCATGCTTAGCAGTTCATGTATATCATGGTTGAGCAAGAAGTAACCTATTGTGGCCACTTCTAGTTGTGAGGCTGAGTACAGGGCGGTCTTCACCTACGGTTTAGTGGGTATGGCTCAGACGCCTCATGGCTGATTTGGGTTGGACAGGACACTACCAACACTATATACACTGATAGTCAGAGCGCATTGGCAGTTGCGAGGAACCCAGTTTTATGCTCGCACAAAGCACATTGAGGTGCATTACCATTATGTCATGGAGAGGCTCTTAGTAGGAGAGATCAGCTTGGCTTATGTGACAACACAAGACAACCTTGTAGATCTTTTCACAAAGGCATTGTCTCGTGAGAAGTTTGAAGCTTCTCGCAAAGCTTTGGGCTTACTCCCTTTTGTGGACTGATCATGTCCTCAAGGCATGGCACTTCCCTTTACTCTATGTGCCAGCTCTCGTTCACCGCATCACTCCAAGGGGGGATTTGTTTAGTGATGTGTGTGAACACACTTAGGACCACTGGGGTGTTTTTTCCCTCACCAAGAGGTTTTTCCTCCGTGCATTGTATATACGCCCATCATTCTAGGGCTATCTATCTTTCCATTTCACACTAAGTAATACACTCTCTGTTGTGTGCCTTGAGCTTCCTTCATCTTCTCCAAGCTATTGTGTTTTCTTGCAACCCTAATTAGTGCAACCCTAATTCCAATAGGGTCATGCAATAAATGGTAGCCACCACACAAAGTCTAAAGTGGAACTAAGAGGGGCCTCTTATTTTTGGTACCAATAAGTAAATACCAAACTCCACACATGACTATTTACAAGTGAGCCATTACAGCTCTTGGAAAATTAAACTATAGCACTGCAAATAAAAATGGTTGAGAACAATTTATCGCCGATATCTTCTCCTCAACTCCCAGAGTTCCAATCTACACAACATCAACTCATTGTTAGTAAAAATAGAAAGAGTGCACATTAATTAACCGTTATATGCCAACTATCCCAATTGTAGTTAACCACATACAACAAGAGGGTGTCCAATCTTGTAACAAGTCAAGATGATCAAGGACAAAACATATTCATGGTACTAAGATGAGTGATGACTAACCAACTGCATGTCATGGTGATTGCATGCAGGCGGGCATGCCTCTTTCGAGAGTAACTTCCATCCAACCCCAATTCTATAAACACCCTAAATGCATGGTAACTAGAAAATGCTCCACCAAGCTCTACAGAATCTAACATAGTTGAAGAGTTATGAAGCCCCTTCTATCATCGCGATCCCTCCTGCTCTAATCTCAAATTTCATCATTTTCATCACTCTCGACATATTCATTGTATCTATCCTTGTGATCATCATGCTCTTAGTGAATCCCTCGTGAGTCCTTTGGTCACTACATCCCTTTGGCAATGATCCCTTCTATATTCATCCTCTTTCTCATGGTCTTCTTGTCTTTAATACCTTCTCTCATATCAATCATGTCTACCCGGTCTCCCTCATCGTGTTGATCACGTATACTCTCCATCATCATTTTTTTAATGACTTCTGCATTTGTCTTTCATACCTTCTCTCATGTATTTTATGCTTCTATGTTCTTCCTCTTCTTTCAACTTAGACTCATGCTCAAGCTCCTTATGTCCCTCAGTCATTGTCATCAGGGAGTGAAACCCTAGGGATGGCTAAATCAAAGCTTTCTTTTGTGTCTCTCCTTGTTAGGAGTTTTTCTTTTAGGGGGGAGAACAACATGAATGCTGGTGTGAAAACTTTAGACTCATATATAGAAAATCTTAGAGGTAAAGTGAATGGATTACCTTGATTGTCCAGCATCAATTATGAGAATGTTGGCGTCACAATTTTTCACGTGGAAGACAACGAAAAAAACACTGAATAACGCAAGCAAAATTGGAGCTAACACAACTCTCTTGTTGAAGGCGAAGATGCCTCCAAGGCTCCGCCTCAAGAACCCCCTCCCAAATACGCTCCTCTACTTGCTTGCTCTCCCCCAAGGCTGTGCATGCCCATAAACCCTCCAACCTCCAGCTTTGATAGCACCGCCAAGAAAGAAACAATAAAGGCTACACAAGCAAACATGGAGAGCAAGAGAATAAGTATTTCTTTTGTGAGCTCACTTAAAGACTATTCTGAGAAGAAGGATTTGTACCAAGGCAGTAGGATTCATGTTGAAATTCACGATAGTGTGTTCCTTGAAAAGAACACAAACTTGGGGTTCTCTCTCAACACCTCCAAGAAAGCATCAATAAAGGCTACACAAGGATTGATGCTAATATTTGGGTTACTTGAAAAGAATGCATACTTGGGGAACATGTTGGTCAGTATGTATGTCAAGTGCGGTGCACCTATTGTGGTGCAACAAGTCTTTGACAAGATTCTTGTGCTGGATGTCATCTCTAATTGCAGAATATGCCCAATAAGGGAGGGCCGGGAAACTCTTGGGATGTTTTCAGCAGATACAAAGCGAGGGCCTCTCTCCAGATGCAATCACATGCATTTTAAAGGCATGTGGCTTTAGTAAGAGGCTATTGAAAAAAGATTTCGTGCTTGCCAATGCCTTGGTTGACATGGTGCACTTCAAAGAGCACAAAATGTGCTCAAGGAGCTTTTTGTCCGGAGTGTAGACTCTTGGAATGGATTGATTGTAGGATTTGTCCCACATGAACTATCTAGTCTATTTTAAATAGATGCAAAGTTAGGGCCTCTCTATAGATGCAAGCATGCATCTTGAAGGCATGCGACTCTAGTCAAAGGCTGGTGTCATGCTTGGCAGTGCCTTGGTCGATATGTATGCCAAATGTGGTGTGCTTCAAAAAGCACAAAAACTACTTAAGGATCTTCTTGTCCAAAATGTCATCTCTTGGAATGCACTAATCGCGGGATATACACAACAAGAGCAAGCCAAGCTTCTTTGGGTTGTTTTCAACAGGTGCAAAGCAAGGGCCTTTCTCTTGACCCTATCACACCTACGCATGCATCTTGAACGCATGTGGCTCTATGCAAGATGATCTTGAAAAGAGATTGTGTGCTTGGCACTAAGCTGGTTGATATGTATGCCAGATGTGGTGCACTTCAGAAAGCACAAAAAGTGCTTGATGAGCTTACTATTGAGAACGACGTGAATTGATTGCGGAATACGCACAACAGGACAAAAATCTTTAGGTTGTTTGCAATGGATGCAAAGTGAGGGCCTCCATCCACATACTTGGGGTTCTCTCTTAGCACCGCTAAGAAAGCAGCAATAAGGGCTACACAAGGATTCATGCTGATATTTGGGTTACTTGAAAAGAACTCATACGGGAACATGTCAGTCAATATGCATGTCAAGTGTAGTGCACCTATCATGGTGCAACAAGTCTGACGAGCTTCTTGTGTCGGATGTCGTCTTTGATTGCAGGATATGCCCAACAGGGGAGGGCAAGGAAACTCTTGGGCTCTTTTTAGTAGATGCAAAGTGAGGGCCTCTCTCCAGATGCAATCACATGCATTTTGAAGGCATGTGGCTTTAGTCAGGGGCTGTTGAAAAAAAATGTCGTGCTTGACAATGCCTTGGTTGACATGGTGCACTTCAGAGAGCACAAAAAGTGCTGGAGGAGCTTCCAGTTTGGAGTGTGGACTCTTGGAATGCAATGATTGCAAGATTTATCTATAGTCTATTTTCAGCAGATGCGAAGTGAGGGCCTCTCTCTAGATGCAAGCATGCATCTTTGAAGGCATGCGGCTTTAGTCAGAGGCTAATGTTGTGCTTGGCACTGCCTTGGTTGATATGTATGCCAAATGTGGTTTGGTTCAAAAAGCACAAAAGTTCATGAGGAGATTCTTGTCTGGAATCTTGTCCCTTGGAATACACTGATTGCACGATATGCACAACATGAGCAGGGCTAGGAAGCTCTAGGTTGTTTTTAGCAAGTGCAAAGCGAGGGCCTTTCTCCAAACCCTATCACCTACGAGTGCATCTCAAATGCATGTGGCTCTATGCAGGATTCTCTTGAAAAGAGATGTCGTGCTTGACACTGACTTTGGTCGATGTGTATGCCAAATGTGGTGCAATTAAGAAAGCACAAAAAGTGCTTGAGGAGCTTACTATCTGGAACGACGTGAACTAATTGCGATACGCACAATATAAGCAGGGACTGAAAGCTCTAGGTTGTTTTTAGAAGATGCAAAGTGAGGGCCTTTGTCCAGATGCAATCACATATGCGTGCATCTTGAAGGCATGTGGCTCTACGCAAGATGCTACTATGGGCTTAAAAATCAATGCCTGGTTGACATGTTTGCTAAATGTGGTGCAATTCAGAAAGCACAAAAAGTGTATGAGGAGCTTCAAATCAGAGTGTGGACTCTCTGTATGCAAAGATTGCAGGATTTTCCCATAGGGGTAGGGCGAGAAAGTTTTCAACAGATGCGAAGTGAGAGCCTCCCTCCAGATGCAATCACCTATGCATACATCTTGAAGGCATGTGGATCTATGCAAGATGCTGGTATGGGCACAAAAATTAAATTGGTAGTCAAAGGCTATCAAAAAAAGATGTCATGCTTGGCACTACCTTGGTTGCTATGTATCCCAAATGTGGTGCGCTTCAGAAAGCACAAAAAGAAGTTGAAGAGCTTCCTGTCCTGAACATTGTCACTTTGCACTGATTACAGGATACGCGCAACAGGGGCAGGGCCAAAAAATAGTAGATTGTTTTCAGTGGATGCAAAGCGAGTGTATCTCTCCAAATTTAATCGTCTATACTTTCATCTTGAAGGCTATGCTTACATCTTGAAGGCATGTGGAATTACGCAAGACGCTAACGTTCGTGATGAGATTCTTAGCCTAACTTTACGTTCTTTTGGTCCTCAGCAGGACACAATAGGTGGAGAGCACTCGCCAAGGGAATAATTTAGTAGGAGGATGAACATGGCCCTCTTAGGTGACCACTAAAGAGAATGAGTTCACTTGAGAGATGGGAATGTAAAAAGCTAATAGTGCTACGGGTCTTGAATATGAGATATTACCCCAATTATGATGCTAACAGGTCTAGAATTGAGTATTATGACTAAGGGGCTAAAGAGGATTTTGAAATTGAGTTCAATCAGGATGAACTAACCTTCTTAAGAGGGCAAACAAGGTATTTGATGATATGTCGCTTGTGAAAATCATAAGAAATCCAGATAGTTCACTTTCGAGAGCTGCAATGACGCAGTCAGCTTTACCCAAAGAATTGCAAAAATAGCAACAAGAATACGTTGACTCCATCCCAAAGGATCTATATGGTCCTCAAGAAGATCCCTTGCAAGAAACAGGAGAGAAACATCTCACTTAGGAACTGTGGTCCAGGACTCTCTGTAGCTTTACCCAAAGAGAGGAGAGAATTGCAAAAGCAACAGCAAAAGACGTACTTGATTCCATCCCAAAGTATCTAATTCTTCCTTTTTGGAAATACCTCATGCAAGAAACATGAGAGGAGCATCTCACTCAAGAACTGTGATCTAGTATTTTTTGCGTATGACATATCGGTTGGAAGAAGATTTCATTTGGTAAGCCACCAACATTTGATACATCCAAGTTTGTGCTTTGATGGGGTATATCATCAACGCACATACTAGTGTCTTAGTGGTGGAACAATACAAGAACATTTGGCAGTCAATCCACATCATATTTATTGAAAAGGTTGTAGATGGAAGTGACCAGGACTAATGCCATATTTCATTTGTCTTGCGAGGTCATGGAGCTTTTGGTAAAAGCTTTGAGGAGAAATGCTACGAAGCCTCCACAATAAGAGATGATATAAGGAGAAAGCTACAACACTATTCCTCTTCTTCATTCACACCATTTTTAGAGTGAATCAATCAAATCTCGAGGCTTTTTTTAGCGAGTGTATCTCTCCAAATTCATCCATGTTTTCTTTCGTCTTGAAGGCGATGCTTACATCTTGAAGCATGTGGCATTACACAAGACGTTGCTATTCATGATGAGATTCTTAGCCTAACTTTCATTTCTTTTGATTCTAAGTAGGGCACAATAGGTGGCCATCATGCACCAATGAATAAAATTACCCTTTCTATGAAGGATGTGGATGAAACGACAAGGCAAGATCTTTGGATGAGGAGGGTGAACATGGCCCTTATAGGTGCCCTTTAAAGAGAACGAGCACCTAAGAGATGGATGCAAAGTCATCATATGGGATAAATCAGGTGTATGTCCTCTATCTATCATCTAGGCGTGTCTCTCCTTAGAGCCCTTGTAGTACCGGAATTGTCTACGGTGTAGTCTCGGGACTCTCAATCCTTGAGTGTGTCCCACTCTCTCAAACTATTCTTGTAGGCTCCATGAGTGCCTTGTGTGTATTTGGAGCAAGAAGCACCCAAACTGGTGCTGGTCTCTAGACTCCATAATGTGTAGTACAATAGGAAAGACTCATAACATTAAATGGCCTAGTAACTTGTGTGTAGTGGAAAATAGCATAAACATAGTGAGCGTCTCATTAGATTACATTCCTAATGAGCATAGCAAGAGTGCTTGGATGGAGAGAGCAACAAAAAGCGTAACACCTAGATAGATAGGCATGAACAATACTTCAAAAGAGAGAGAAATTAAGCTATTGACCACAGTTGAGGACCGGACTTACATGGAGCCGGTCCCCCCTCTCCAAAAGGCTTTGTATTATAGGTTTCCCCCATCAAGGGAGACATTTTACAATACAACTCTTTGTGTTCCTTCAATAACTAGTGTAAGACAAGGGGAAACTAGGGTCTGAGAGTCCACCACCCAACCAACCTTTTAATAGGCAAGCCCCTGGCCCTTTGCCCTAGTTGGACTCCCCATTCCACACCGCCTAGCCCTGCCCTGCCCTTGTCTTGTCCGGCCTTGCCGGTGTCTTGACATTACTCCCCCCTTAAGAAGATTTTTCGTCCTCGAAAACAAAAGTGGGAAGGTTCTTCTTAAGAACACTAATGTTCTCTCAAGTGGCATCCTTCATGGATCCAGCTGTTTGGTTGACTGGAACACAGTTCCGTAGTAGGTTCAATGAAACCAAGAGTAACATCTTGATTTTCCACACCGTTGTCCATTTGTAACCATCTAGTGTGTAGACTCCATTTAGAACGCACATGAGCATACTAAATGAGTTATCACGACAAAGATATACCTGAAAGAGTACCGCTTTTCACTTTTTGTGAAGTAACTTGCTGACCTAAATCTCAGCCAAGTGTAAGTCCTTGACTTGTTCTCAAATTGCATTAGTAAACAACCCCATCCTAATGAGTGTCAAGGTTGAGAACCTGACTTATACATGAAGAGACTACCGAGTCGCAACATGCATTAACTGATAGTAAGTAAACTCCAAGAAGAGCAATAAATGCTTACTAATTGGATCGCTTGGTGCTAACGTATGCGCTTTTCTTATCCTTCAGTAGATGATTACTCTTTGTAATCTGCCTATCGAGCCTTGGATAACTGACAGTACTGAGGTTTACAGACAGTCATCCCAGATGACTGGTAACCGGGGAATCACAGTAGTGTATGACATTGGTGAGGAATCAACAATGTACGAAATAACCATCGTGGCTAACTTGAAAAAAATCCACAAACACCCAAACCGAGCCATGACCTCTATTGGTTATTAGTAGACCCAAAAGTAATCTCCTAGAGATAGTGCACTTAGAGTGCAAAATTCTTCATAAGCAACAAATTAAGGAATATGCATGTCGTTTCAAATCAGCCTTTGCTAAACACTAGGGCCCATAACACCTAGTGTGCATGCATTTAGCAAAAACAAACCCGAACTTGTATATACTTATGGTTGCACCTAGCACGCATTAAAAAGGAATGTAAATAGTTCTGAAAAGAAACTAAATACTTTTAGTTGCAATCTTTTGCAAGCCTTGCTGAAACATATGAATCACAATAGAAGGTGAAACATTGATCCTTCTAGGTATAGACAATGAAACTTTTTCATTAACAACTTATAGTCTTGCTATATGTATAAACACCATCTGTAATGTTGTTTAGCAATACTTGTAGCTGAACAAGTCACTGTAATTATCCGACAATTTTTGGCCACTGAAATTGCTCCTGATACGTCGTGCTGAAAATGGTCTAGAAAACAGATTTGACCAGCACTTAGGAACTTTTTCGTGACACATATTTGAAATAGGGGGCGTCAGTGTCAGTCCCAGAGACTCATATTCGCCACATGTGGAATATGTCTCAACTAAGGATGTCTGAAAAAAGAACATCCTACAAGTACAAGATGTACTTGTGTGTGGAGGTAGCTCTAAACACTCTACGACAAGAGTGAGAGCCCGGGGCAGTCACTTATCAAAAGACCCCTATATCACGTGCGTTCAAGAGGTGATTAATAATACCCCAATATACATACTATACTTACACTGTGAGCCTATTTACAAAACCCCCACCCCCCTCTGTATGTATACATTTTTATACATTTTGGTCTTTTAATAATCCTCTCCGGTTAACTCACGTGATATCATACACATTCTAAAAGTTGACCGCCTCGGGAGCGAGAGGGACCCTCATTCATTGCTCCACATTGGCTGAACCGAAATCCTTGAGTTCCTAGACCATGTCGTATCCCCTGTGACAACATGTGCCAAATCAAATCCTATAAGTGGATTCATAACAGCATAAGGCAGAAAGATAGATTGGACACTTGGCCCAAAATACTTTGTGCCGACATGCCCTTGGCATGGCTCTGTAACATTCAAGCGTACTTATACGTCTTGAAAAACCAAGCAAAGCATGCTAAAAATGGACTAACACCAAATCAATAGATGCGTACCTGGAGATTTGAACATATTGTTCACTTACCCGTATTCAAATGGAGAGGAGCACGTCCCCTACCTGAAGAAACAAACACCATTGCACTGGGAACCCTGGGTGTTACCTTTGCAATCCAAGCCCTTGGATTAGAATCTACGTAGTCAAACGCCTTGGTAAGACCCGTTGTAGAACTGCGCAACTAGCAGGTAACGGTAACCAACCTAGTTAACCGTGTACAGAATGATGAGAATCAACTTAAAAAGTTGAATTTTTCTGCTACCCCATGGTAGATTACTGGCTTCTTTCCTTGAAAGTAGAACTGGGATAGATCAAAATGATCCTCAATGCCTATGGGGAGATGTAGCAATCTCCCGCCGGGTCTTACCCCAAAACAGTATGTCCATAGCCAATCTGTAGTGCTATAGAGGGAGCCGGATATCCACACAAGTGAAATGGCTAGCTCTTATGGACAGCCATGCTGTCTCAACCTATTGTTGCGTCTATACTCCGTGGTAGAGATCAGCTGATGGGAGTTTAAGGTTATCTAAAACTCAACTCGAGCACCGCACTGAAAACATGTAGTGCAAAATGATACCCTAAACATCCGTAATGACAAGACTCTTCCTTGTCAATTAACGTCAATGTGTACTCCACTGGGTAGAGCTGTTCGATCTTGAGAACAATCATCCAAGGAATACCAACAATTGGGTCTTACCCTAGATTTAACAATGGCTCTTAGCCAGCGTGTGTGGCTCATAGCCCTCATGGCAATTAGTGTTTAATCGTCGAACCGATGAAGACTAATGTGGATGGCATCGTGCCCAATTTCTAGCTGAGAGTTAGAGCATCTTGGCTCAGGAGGACTCACTAGTGAAACATGTAGCAAACGCTTCTTAGAAAGTATGCAGTATTCTTCGAGAGAAATAAGAAAGAGAGAGAGAAAGAGAGCATGCTGGGATGAGGAACTTTCCTTAAGTTACTGCCTTGCATGTTTTGCACCCATGCTTGTGTGCATCTTATGCGTAGCGTGCAGCTTATCCTATAAGCCTACAACAATCTGACTGGATAATGCTCTCATCAAGAGAGGTAACACAAGTCACACCTTGCCTCACCTATCATGTAGGGGATCGTGACTGTACGAAAATGACTTAACAATGGCTCGTTGCCTGTGAATGAAGTCTTAAGTGTTAGATGTGGATTCCTTGTAGTGTTGTTGTGTGTTGACAGCAACCAAAAAGCATGTTGAAACTTAGAAAGCATGCAACAGTTTTCTGCTATGACTCTTTCATTGAGAGAGGTAACAGAAAACACAAACAAGTCAGCAATTGACCCACCTATCGTGTATGTGGTTGTGACGACACCAGTGTGACTTAATGATAGCACTTTGCCTTTAATTAAGTGCATCTTTTTAGAGTTGGTGTGTTTTGACACCCCCCCCCCCCCTCCCCCACAAAATCATGTGAAACAATCCAGATGGTATCGCGTCCTTGACAAAGTGGCTGGTGTTATAGCGGAAGCGTAATCCATAAGGTAGCATGCCGTGAAAAAACTCATGCATACAAAATTGTAAGCCCTTGTGTACAGTGACGGTCTCTAACATATAAGCCAAAATCATAAGTACCTTGCGTAGTCGGTACTGAGTGCCTTGCATAGTCGGTACTGGTAGGAATGCTTATGAGGTAATATCTCAATGTTTGTCAGTGCCCCAAACTTGTGTGCCAATTACCGTGACGTCCAATAGGCAGTATCTTAGCACGAGTTAGAAGCCTTGCTTCACATTTAGCTAGCAAAACTCTTTGTTGTGCATAACTAACAATCCTTTTCAATGAAAATGTATAAGCATGAAAAATCAAGCAAATCGTAACATAATTTAACCCGGCTTCCGTCACGTGTATCATATACAATGTCATATGGCATTCACGCCCGTCTGGTATGTAGTGAAATAGCATGCAAGCATAGTGTCAAATTCCTTCCAAGTTGGTATGCTCATAGCATATGCCAAACGTGGAAAGTCTCAATACAAAATTTGTCACTTTTAGCTGAATGACCATGTCGGCATTGCTTAAAGAAAGCATTATGTATTATATCTTGACTGAATATGCTATACTAAGCCAGGTATTGTATCATATACAACTAACCAAAAAGGGTTATCTGAAGGGAAGATAACCTCTAAAGAGCATGCAAGAAATTGATGACTACTTAGCTGCAAAATCCATCAAAAGACCTAAGAATGTAGTACCTGGGGACAATGTTTCCGTTGATGCTGTCCCATACAATAAAACATAACTTTTGCACTTTGGCTTTGTGAAAATATATTGTGGAAATTATCCTCTTTGCCACCTTGGCGGAGACTGGTTCAACAATTGCCATCGGTGTAGACACGGTAGCCTGTGGAATGCACGATATGACCAGGTCTATAAGGTTATCCACATGTGTAGCAAGAAATTGGATGCGAACCACCAATTTGCGAAACCATTCTTCAAATATTTGAAATTCATGTCGTGTAACGTACTCTTTGTCATCGTTGCGATTGCTAGTATCCTCCAAAATTTCAAGCACACTCTGAGGAGGAGGAGTAGATGCGGTTGAAGGAAGTTCAAAATAAAAAAAGTGATTCTCGAAAACTTCTGAATCCATGACAATTGTATGTGTTGCGAGCAAATAAGGAGAAATCTCGTAGCCGTATGATATATCGGCGTGCCCAATAACTAGCCGTGCTAATTAGGTTCGTAAATGTAATGACAAAATATAAAAGCGGCTTCAAAGTCAAGCCGTGCTTGAACTGGGAGAATTTTGAACCCGAATCCCTTGGATCCATGGTTGTCCCGCTAGCCGGTGGTGACAATCGGGTTGATTCGGAAAAGCCTCTC
Source organism: Adiantum capillus-veneris (assembly GCF_014529385.1). Classification (NCBI taxonomy): domain Eukaryota; kingdom Viridiplantae; phylum Streptophyta; class Polypodiopsida; order Polypodiales; family Pteridaceae; genus Adiantum; species Adiantum capillus-veneris. The sequence continues at coordinate 114,949,678 of NC_140953.1, read as the reverse complement.
GTAGAACCCTTGCCATGTAGCAAGGTTTGAAGACTTTGAAAAGACAATTCTAATCCGGCTTGCCGATGGTGTTCTCAAGGAGTAGCAAACAGAGTGCTTGCGTCACCTTGCCAAGCCCCTCGAATGAATTCCGTCGAGTATTCTAATCCGGAGTCCTGTGGGCACTTTTCGCTTGCTTGCGGCACGCAGCACCTTGCCAATGCTTGCTGAATAAGCTCCGTTGATGACGTGGTTTTTAGACGTATGGACACTTGCCCTTAGATGATATTAAGTCATAAGGCCCTTGGCCTTAGGCGTTGAGATGTGAACATAAAGCTTCACAGAAGCCATGGCAGCCATGCCGATAGCACGCAAGGCAAGACAGGGTGAGGCCACTTGTTGTGATGCAAACGGGGCTCCGCTCCAGAGTCGAGAAACACCCACAGCGCTGTTGCGCTCCTGTTGAGCCCGCCCGCAAGAAATTTCCTGCACCTCACCCTGACGACTTCTCCTTCCTAAGCCCCCCTGCACACGAGATTTTCCAGTGCTTCGTCTTCGACCCCGACTAAGCGGCCATGCCCGCCTCCCTCTCGCAGCAGAACTCGCCTTTGATTTGCATGAACATGCTAAAAGTGGAGGTCCACGACCCACTATGCCTAGAATAGACCTTGCTCTGATACGAGTGTAAGACAAGGGGAAACTAGGGTATGAGAGTCCACCACCCAACCACCCTTTTAATAGGCAAGCCCCTGGCCCTTTGCCCTAGTTGGACTCCCCGTTCCACACCGCCTAGCCCGGCCCTACCCTTGTCTTGTCCGGCCTTGCCGGTGTCCTGACAACTAGCTAGTGCAATGAAGATGGAAGCTTCAAGCACTAAGCAAATACTTTAAAACACAACATCAATTCCCTCACGGTTTCAGACCCAAGACCTCACACACCTTCGAAGATGGTAAAGCTAGCGGGGTATGAGAATAGATTGAGAGGAAGAAGGAGTATTCTTACAAGAAAGATGTATATCTCCTCACATAATCACTCATAACTACTTAGCATAGCTTAGTAATTATCATGGTAGAAGAGATGAGCATGCATTGAAGTTTGGCTCTTGGTTGGATTTGCATCACAAAGCCAAGAGTTGTTGGTGTAGGCCTCCCTTCTTACAAGCTTGGAGTAGATGATGAGCTTTCCATTAAAGCTTGAGAAGGAGAGAGAGAGAGTCTTCTTGCTTCAGACATGAGATTGCGTGAGTGTGTGTGTGATAATGCCTTGCCAGAATCAGCCCCCTGTCTCTCTTGGTTGACCCCCCTTGGATTTTACTCATGCTGGCACCCATTGGACCCTGCAAAGCTTAGCCAATGATAATTGAGAAGCATAAGTGATAGACTTTTGACATGTGTCCCCCTTTCCCCTTTTGTGAGAGCTTTATGTATTTAATTAATGCAAGTAAACTCTCATTGGGCCCCTTTGTATTTTGGCCAATAGGAATCAGGCAAGCCATTAGGCTGTTGAATGCTCATTGGACCCCTTGGGAGACTGTCCAATAGTCTTCTAGAGAGCAGTCTATTGGTTCTTTTTTTCAAGTATTTTAAAATGAATTAAACCAAAATTACGCTAGCCTAAATCTCATTGGTCCACCTCTATGGCCATCCAATAGGATTCGAGTGCACCCTGGGGGCAACTGGGCTAGGGAGCTGACATGTGTCCCTTATTCCCTTTTGTGTAAAGGGCTGCAAGTGTGTGTGTGTGTGTGTGTGTGTTTGTTTCTCATTCCCTACTAAAAGGGCTCGTCCCCTCCTATGTAGGGATCTAGGAAAACTTTGTGTACACTTACAAAGCATCCAATTTCCCTAAGGTTTGACCATTGGACTTTACATTGAATTCTGGAACCTTAGCATTTTGGAATTCTTAATGGGCTGAACCTTAGGGTCTTTGAAACCTATTGTTGCACATTGCTGTTTTGCAGATGTCCCCCCCTTTGGATCCCTATTTTCCCTCGTTTGGATCTCTACTGTGGCCGATCTACCAGCTTAACCAATACTCTAGCTTTTGCTCCCCTGGTACTTCCCCAAATTAAATGATCAGTTTAACATGAGAATATCATTTAGGAGAATTAGATATTAGTTATTATGAAATTACCTCTCTCTTGAAATCATAGTCGTCCTCGACTATGGGGTAGAGAAGATAAAGCCTATTCATTAGTCCTTGCTCTAGCAGGTAGAGGATCCCTATCTTACCCTACGACATCGTTCCAGAATGGATGACTAATCCATTTGGTGCTTGAGATATTAAGATACCGCAAGCATGTCTGCACATTAGTCTTATCAATCTTCCATAGTAGAGTGACAAGCTCTACTTGGTGTTTGGGAGACATCATCTCCACAAACTTGATTCTAAGCATGCTTACTACTTAACATTTGTGCACAATAAAGAAAAAGAGAGTCTTATAAGACAAAAACTTTGTTCATTTTTAAACATTTGTACATTTGCTTACTCTAGGGAAGCATTGTAAGCATTGACAAAGTTTAGGTTATCCTTTGATTGTATACCTTGCATCCATCTAGCATCTCCAAAAGGATATTTCTTAAATTTAATAAGATATCTCCAGATAATCTTACCACCTCTCAATACCTTGTCTTCATGTTGGAGAATGGACTCGAGGTGCATCACCTCTTCTTGGTTCTCGATCTCTAGGGGGTCTTCAATAGTTGGTTCTTGAGGTGGCTCTCCTTTGTAAGGCTTTAGTAGGCTCACATGAAAAGCATTGTGTATGAGCCAGTGACTGGGCAACTTGAGTTGATAGGCCATCTCATTGATTGATCTAATAAACTGGAAGGGACATAGTACCTTTTTGCTAACTTAGCATAGTACTTTTGGTGTCCTGTAGGATTCTTGCCCGTCTTTTGCCTTAATTGAGCCTTGGGAAATTTAAGCAAGACCCAATCATTTTCTTTAAAGGCTTGGGATTTTATGTGCTTATCAACAACAGCCTTTTGCCTTTGCTGTGAGATAGAGATAGCATCCTTAATCTTTTGGAACAATTATTGTAGGTCTCGGCTATACTCATCTGTATAGCAAAGATCTTCCCATGTACCTTAAGTAGCAGGGGACTTTTAGGTCTTCCCTCAATTACCTCAAAAGGTGATTTTTTCGTGGAGGTATGTACAGTATTATTGTAGGCATACTCCAGTAAGGGTAAGTAGTTCTCCCATTGGGACCTTTGATCTACTTCCGTTACATAGGCTTTTCGTAGATCAAGAATGTTAGGTTAGCTATTTCACTTTGGCCATTCGTTTGTGGGTGACATGCCAAAGAGAAGTTTAGTCTTGTCCCTAAATTCTCAAAGAGACCCTTTCAGAAATTACTGGTCATTCTAAGATCTCTATCCGACACTATGGACATTGGAAAGCCATGGTACTTGAAGATTTGTGATATAAAGAGGGTTGCCATTTCGATGGGCTTTGATAGTCTTTTTGACAAGTATAAAATGAGCTTGTTTGTTGAACCTGTCTACTATTGTCCATATTCCCGTTCCCATGGATAGACTTAGGCAATCCAAAGATAAAATCCATGGATATGCTCTCCGATGGTCAATTAGGGATTGGCAAAGGTTGAAGCAATCCATGTTGCTTTCCTCTATCAAACTTTGTCTTTTGGCATACCACACATTTAGAAACATAGTCTTGTATGTTTGCTTTCATGGTAGGCTAATAGAAACATATTTCAATCCCTTTTAGGGTAGACTGAATCCCTCTATGCCCTGCATAAGGAGAAGCATGAGATTCATACATTACTTTCTCACGTAGTGAGTTAGTAACGCATAGTCTATTGCCATAGATAAGATAACCATCTTTTAAAGTAAATGGTTCTTCTTTCTTCCCTAGTGCAAGGGCTGAAATCACATCTCTAAAATTGGGATCAATAGCATACTCATTTATCATAGAAGATAGTTGGAGACCGCATTCACTCTCGGTCGTCTTGAGAGTGCATCGGCTACTTGATTATGCTTGCCAGCAATGTGAGCAATATGAAAATGAAATTGCGAAAGGAAATTTGCCCACCTCATTTGTTTGTCAGAGAGCTTGGTCTGCGTCATAAAGTACTTAAGGCTTTGGTGATCCGTCCGCAACAAGAAACGAGTCCCCAATAAATAGTGCTTCCACAAGTCTAAGGCATGTAGAACTGCGAGGAGTTCCTTTTCATATATGCCTATAGCTTACTCAATAGGGTCGAGCCTTCGACTTTCATAGGCTATGGCGTGCCCTTCTTGGAGCAAAACGGCTCCAAGGCAATCACCACAAGCGTCACATTGGACCTCAAATGGCTTTGAGAGATCCGATAGTGTAAGCACAGGTTGAGAGATCCGGCAGTGTAAGCACAGGTTGAGAAATAAGCTTTTCAAAAGCATTGTTCTCCTTGGTAGACCATGCATACCTAACATTTTTCTTTGTTAGGTCATGTAATGGTCCCGCAATTTGTGAGAACTTTTCTATGAAGCATCTATAGTATGCACACATACCTATAAATCTTCTTAGTTCATGAAGATTCCTTGGATTAGGCCATCCTTTTATTACCTCTAGCTTTGATGGATCCGTTTGGATGCCATCTTGAGAGATAATGTGACCTAAATATTGATTCTCTTGTAAGAAAAGCTCACTTTTCTTTCAGTTAATATAAAGTTTATTCTCTCGTAAGACTTAAAATATTACCAAGAGGTGTTGCTTGTGTTTAGAGTAGATGATAATATCATCAAATAAAACTCCAGTAAAGGTTCGGTGAGGCTTGAAAAATAGCTTCTCCATCAAGCAGTTGAATGTGTCTGGTGCATTGGTCAAGCCAAAAGGCATGACAATGTATTTAGACCAAATGTAGTGCGAAATGCGGTCTTTACAATGTCTTGATCAACTATCCTTATTTGATATGGTAGCCACGTTTTAGGTCAATTCTATTGAAGTAGGTCGACCCTTGCAGCTTATCAAATAGGTCTCCTACCCGTGGAACGGGAAACCGATTCTTGATAGTGATCCTATTTAGTGCTCTATAGTCGACACACATATGGTATGTGCTATCTTTCTTTTGCACTAATAATACGGGTGAGCAGAATGGGGATGAGCTAGACCTAACCATGCCCTTCTCAACGAACTCATGCACTTGCCGCATAATCTCCTCTTGTTGGCTTAAGAGACTCTATAAGGAGGTTTATTAGGCGGTGAACTTCTTGGAAGAAGTTCAATTGCATGGTCATTATTGCCTCGTTTAGGAGATAGTTCACAAGAAAGGTTGTCAATAAAAACATCTTGAAATCCCTTGAGAAAATTGGATAACTCTAATTCCTTGTGATTTGTTTATATTTTCTTTTGCTAAAGCATTAGGTTCATTTTGAGAATCTTTAACAAATATCATGTACATGGGAATAGAGCTCTTCATTGTTTATTGAATTATTGAAAGCTTGCGTATGTACAATGGGTATGGTGTTACCCAACTCCTTAGCATCTATGTACATATCTTTTTCCAAGAACCTAAAGTAGATTTGCCTTTCAGGGAATTTAACATTGGCAGCCATGCGATCAAACCATGGTGCCCCTAGGATTACATCCTCGTGCTTGAGAGGAGAGACAAACTCGTGCTTGCGTGGCCTTTGGGAGTTGACATACTCTGCCATATCTTCAGTTAGACCCGCACAAAATTGTTGTTTTTGCTCTCCAAAATCCATCTTTTTGAAGACAGTGGCTTTGAGATGTAAGTCCCAAAACTTGTCTACATATTTGTGAATAGATTCGTAGGGAGAGAGCTTCAAGCTTCGCCATTCGGTGAGTACTTTGTCTTTGCCATCGGTAGCCAAAAACTACTTCATGATGGAAGGTCTTAAATCTTTCCATGTTCGTGGAGCTTCACCGTTTGCCTGTAGGCTAGACCACCATTGCTTGGCGGGCTTTTGAAAATGCATAGCTACATGGCGTAACTTAGAGGGCTCCGTGAAGCCCTCATCTCCAAACGCCACATCGAATTGTTGGATGAAGGCCAAGACTTTGTCCGTAGCACCAAAGGTGCCATCCTAGGTAAGGAAAGAGATGCTCTTTTCTCCCTCTTTGAACTTCTTGAGCTTGGACAATCTCTTCCATGCAGCATAGGATTTACTATGGCCTCTTCTTTTTTGTGGTTTGAAAGTTGCACCATCACTTTCTTCAGCAGAGCAAGAATTTGAGGAGGATGGAGAAGACGGTGACCTCTTTCTCGCCTTTTTCTTGCCTTGGTCTTCCTTATCTGCACTATCACTTTCTTCATAAGAGGAAGAGGATGAAGAAGATGGAGAAGAAAGTGACCTCTTTCTTGCCTTTTTCTTCTCTTGTTTCTGTCATCCCTCTTTGAATTATGGTGTGGATAAGTGTGCGATGGTCTTCTCCATTTAGGAGGTGATGGAGAGCGTTTTGCCCGCCGTCTTCGTGGAGCCATCTCCGCTGAGGTGGCAAGAGACTCACTTATTTCTCATTCTTTTGGTGAGGGCTCTTGAGTTCTCCTTTGGGAAGGAGATGCATCATCAAGAAGTAAATTTTTGAGCCCTTCGTATGGATCCTCTTCTTCTTCCCGAATCGGAGAGAGGCCTCTTTTGGAAGTCTCACAAGGAGGCTTCCTAGGTACTCTCTCTTCTTGCTGGGGAGTTTGGAGAATCCCATGAGCACGAAGCTATCGTTGCACTTCACTTTGGAGGGATGGATTGCCCATGGCTTGTTGAAGCCTAGAAACAAGGTAGTTAACAAGCGTATGGGCATCATAAGTAGCCTGCTCATTAGCAAAGTCAAAGCTATCAACATTAATTTCACTCTCTTTACTATTGTCAGCCATTCTAACAACTTTTAGGTCTAAACTTTTTTACGTGTACTTTGGCACTTCAAGCCCTAGTTTCTACTCCTCTTTACCCCTTTAGAAAATCATTCAAGCTCCTGTACCCATAGGCTAGAATATCATTAATTGCAAGGAATAGAAGAGAGGGTCTTTCAACACCAAAACAGTATTGGCTCCTGTCAAGCTTCTAATAGCTCGATAGTGGTTAAGCCATAGGCAATGTTGGAATTAGGGTTGCAGAGAAACGCACACAGCTTTGAGAAGACGAAGGAAGCTCAAGGCACACAATAGAGAGTGTGTTACTTAGTGTGATATCCCTAAAGTGATGGGTGTATATACAATGCTCAGGGGAAAAAACCTCCTAAAGAGGGAAAAAATGCCTCTGCACTCCTAGTGTATTCACATACATCACTACCACATGTATATGGTAACAAATCCCCCCTAGAGTGATGCAGTGAACGAGAGCTGGCATATGAGTAAAGGGGGGTTCCATGCCCTGAGGACATGATCAGTCCACAAAGGGGAGTAAGCCCAAAGCTTTGCCGAAAGCTTCAAGCTTCTCATGAAACAATGCCTTTGTGAAAAGATCTGCAAGGTTGTCCTGTGTTGGCACATAAGGCAAGCTGATCTCTCCTGCTGAGAGACTATCCCTGACATAGTGGTAATGCACCTCAATGTGCTTTGTGCGAGCATGAAAAACTGGGTTCCTCGCAACCGCCAATGCGCTCTGACTGTCAGTGTAGATAGTGTTGGCAGTGTCCTGTCCAACACCCAAATTAGCCATAAGGCGTCTGAGCCATACACACTCAACCGTAGCTGTGAAGACTGCCCTGTACTCAGCCTCACAACTCTAAGTGGCCACAGTAGCTTGCTTCTTTCTCAACCATGATATACATGAAATGCCAAGCATGAAACAAAAACCACTTAAGGACACTCGCGTGTCAAAACAACCAGCCCAATCTGAGTTCGAAAAAGCATGTAAGTATGGCGACAATGATCCCTTCTTGGGATAAAACAAGCCAAGATGTAAAGTGCCACTAAGGTAGCAAAAAATCCTCTTGATAGCCTGCCAATGCTTAGCCCCTGGGCTATGCATAAATCTGCTGACCTGTGAGACTGCAAACTGAATATCCGGCCTTGTGTTGCATACATAAATGAGGCAACCAACAACAGTTTGATAAAGAGTGACATCAGCATGATCGCCAGCATCATGTAGACTCAACTTCAAACCTGTTTCCATGGGAGTGGCAATAGGTTTGAAAACCTCAAGTCCAAACTTACATAGCAATGTCTCTATGTAACTTTTCTGACACAAGGCAATACCACCATCACACTGCTTAAACTCTATACCCAAGTAATGATGCAACAGCCCCAAATCTTTCATCTTGAAAGTAGCATTCAAATCAGCCTTAAATCCAGCAATATGTCTCTCATTTGGTCCAGTGATCAGCAAATCATCGACATAAAGAACCACAATGAGAAGTACATCATCCTCACGCTTTACATACAACGTTCTTTCTGTTGTACTGTTACGAAAGCCTCCTTTGACCAAATGAGTGTCAGCTTTCTCATACCAAGCACCAGGAGATAGTTTCAACCCATACAAAGCCTTCTTACATCTGCACACTTTGTCCTCTTGTCCTTCTATGACAAAACCGCAAGGCTGCGTTACATAAACTTCCTCAAATATGTCACCATTCAAGAAAGAAGTAACAATGTCTAATTGATGTACATCCCAACCAAAATGAGCTGCGAATGCACATAGAAAACGCACAGTAGTCATACAACAAGTGGGAGCAAAGGTCTCTTCATAATCTATGCCTTTTTGATGTGCATAACCCTTTGCAACAAGTCGAGACTTATGGCAATCGATCTCACCATACGGCTTGCGTTTCAACTTGTAAACCCACTTTGTACCAATGGCCTTTTTGCCAGGAGGCAAATCACATAAACTCAATGTGTCATTTTTTATAAGTGCATCATATTCTGATTGCATGGCAGCCATCCAATTTTTTGAATTCTGTGCTTCATCAAAAGACAGAGGCTCCTCAACATCATGTAAGCTAGACACAGCCAAAGCATAACAATCTAATGCATAAGATGCATGGGGAGCGCCTGAACGAGTACCACTAGACAAAGGTGCATCCAATTTACTATCACACAAAGTGTGCACCAGCCATTTTGGCATACCTCTAGCCTACTCATTTTCAGCCCTTTCCTTATCAAGTACATCATGTACGTCTGCATCAATAATAGGCTGATCTGTAACATTTTCAAAAATCCCCATAGGCTGTACATTTGCCTCATTGGAAATTACATTCGTATTTCCACCACTGAAAAGGGGCAACAAAGTGTCATAAATGTCATGTGAGCGTACATTACTATCTCTAGTACATGACAGCAAGGGCTGAACAGAATATTCCACAAACACTACATCCCGTGAAACCAGAATACGCTTTGTTTGCGGAATGTATAACCTGTAACCTTTGCTTTCAACACTATAACCAACAAAAATACATTTGACAGCCTTATCATCCAATGCTGTGTTTGTGGCACCAAAGCATATGCCAAACAACCAAAAACACGCATGTGCTCAATAGAAGGCTTTCTATCATGTCATGCTTCATATGGAGTAATAGACTGCAAAGCTTTCGTAGAACACTTGTTTAGTACATAAGTGGCACACATGATGGCCTTAAGCCAAAAATAATTCGGCAAAGCTTGACTTTTGACCATACATCGTGCCATTTCCGTCAGTGACCTGTTTTCCCTCTCAACAATACCATTTTGCTGATGTGTATAAGGCGTTGTACATTGGTGTTTTATCCCACGACTAGCGAGAAATGCATTAAATTTATGAGACATATACTCCCCCCCTCCATCGGAACGGAGGGTGCCCATAGTACATTTCGAGACATTTTCAGCCATAGCCAAAAATTGTTTGAAGCACATAAAACCTTCGGACTTCGCTTTAAGCGGAAATACCCATGCATGCCTGGAGTAATCATCAATGAAAGTCACGAAGTAAAGGTAATTGCCCAAGGATGGAGTTTTCATGGGCCCACAAATATCACTATGCACAAGGTGCAACCTGCATGTGGCCCGAACTGCACCATCCTTTGGAAACTTAGAACACTGCATCTTACCCAAAATACAGCCTTCAAAA
>NC_140953.1:114904696-114934696 GCF_014529385.1 Adiantum capillus-veneris | reverse complement strand
CAAGACTTCTCACCATGTGGTCTTTCAATTTTGCACAGTGCTGTGCAAAACTACACATATGATTATTTGCAAAGATATCGGGTAAGTCTAATACAACACCTGCTCACTATGTTGAACCTCAGAGAGCCTGAAGATAGCGGCTTGGACGACCGCACAATTGATATGACAATACATGACGAGCCACCACGACAAACCCCTGCATCACATACAGTGGAATCACAATGGGCCGAGGGGGTCATATCAGCCGAAGATGAAAGAGCCGAGGATGAAGAAAGGTCAAATGAGCATATGGAAGGTGCTAGTGTACAAGCAGAGGGGCTAATGGAGGAGACAATGAAAGAGCCAAGTAGGCCAGTGGAGGAGCCAAAAGAGCCCATGGATGAAACCCTGGATGAGGAAAGCAGGCCTACGGATGAGCTAAAGGATATGGATGAGGCAAGGATGGATGAGGAAAGCAGGCCTACGGATGAGAAAAAGGATATGGATGATGCAAGCCGGCCAACAAAGGCAGAGAAAAGACCTTGGAGGAAACCCTGAATGAGGCACAAAGAGCCATGGGGGAGACCCTTGATGAAGATGAGAATGATGACTACGACGATGAAGCTAAAGAAGAGGATAGCAACAACGACAACAACACTATAGAGACCCAATATGGACCCTTGCTACCTGTAGATATGGTTGTTCCGGTAATGTCTATTCAAGTATGGCAAAATATGTTCAGCTTCTAACTACTTATATGTACTTGTCAACTTTTACACACTACAACAAAAAAAGTTGTCATCGATGCATATATCGACGCACGTAATTTTATGCACTTTAAGCGAGCGATACTTACCAAGGAATGGTAATGATGAAAAAGGAGAATTGGGAGGGGGAGAGGGAAGCAAAGACAATTAACACTAAACGCGTTTCGCTTATATAAAGCTCATCAGTAGTGCTAATTTCTTTACAAGGAGTGGGGGGTATAAATAAGGGTTCTGGGTTACAAACCCAAGGTGGGTACGAAAGGTGAGGATTAAGAGGAGGATAGAGAGTTTTGAGGTACCCACCAATAAATACTGGCATCTTTTGGTACACAAAAGTAAAAACTGACATAGTTTGGTATGATGTGCACCCTTTGGAAGTTAACAACAAGGAAAGAGAGGCTAAAAAGAAGGATAAAGGCATAAAGTGCAAAACTTGGGGGGAGAAACATTTAAGAGAGGTCCAAACATTTATGGGGGGAGGGGGCTGGCTATACCAAAATTATATTAATGGTTCAAACCTAGAGAGGGTTCCAAAATAAGAGGGGGGGGGGGGGGGGGGGGGGGGGGGGTTTTTATAACAAAGCGATCAAGGAGGGGTGCGAGAATTGGGGGTTAGCATTTTTCCGACATTAGGCGCATTAAGCCAACAAATAAGAGGTTTCGGGAGGTGGGATAGTTCGGGTGTGGTGTTCAGTTGAAGCGTGAGAGGTTTAATCAAGTTAGGAGAGATATTAAGATTGCGTGCAAAGGGTGAAAAAGGAATTTTGACCACTAAGGGGGAGTCTTTTGCTTTGGGTTTCTTGATTAGGAGAGAGTCTCTGTTATTGTAAGAGATAAGGGAGAAACATGTTTGAAGGAGAGCTCGGGGGTAGCCCCTTTCTCCAAGTATTTGGAAGAATTGGGCACGAATGGTAAGGAAGCCCTCCAAAGAACTCTCTCTAATGATGTATCTTTTCAGCTCTGCAAAGATGAATGCGACCTTTTGGTGTGTGGGGTGCCAAGATTGCCAGGGAATGTAATTGTAGGAGTTGAGACTTTTTTGAAAGCAGTGAGAATCAAGAATCCCTGAATGAGAAAAGGAGGGTCCTTTGAAGAAACGAATGTCAAGGATGAAAGCTTCTATCGCAGAAATGACCGAGGAAATTTTGATATGGTTTTGGAGTGGCGAACCATACAGCTTGAGGATTTTTTCAAGGTCGAGAAGGGAGCCCTGCCAAATTCCAAAGGCATCATCAATGAATCTTTTGTAATAGAGGAGAGAGGGATGGGAGGGAAGGTTGATAATGTCCTCTAAGTGACAAAGAAAGAGGCAAGCATATACGACAGCAAAATTGGAACCCATGGCAGTCTCTTTGATTTGGTGCCAACAATTCCCTTGGAAGGAGATGTAGTGGTGGTTTAGGACAATAGAAGCCAAAGATAGGATGAGATTCGTTTTGGGTGAGGAGAAATGGTGCTGGATAGAGACAGAGAGGGCAAGCAAACCTTGTTGAATGGGAATGCTAGGGTATAATGATTCCACATCAAACGTGAATAGAAGGACATGGGAAGGAAGGACAAGAGATGAGATTTCCTTGACAAGTGAAAAAGAGTCCTTAAGGTGTTGCTTCTTTGTGAGAAGAATAGGGAGAAGCTGGATGTGGAGCCATATAGAGGCATGCTCCAAGACATATCCCCTATATGAGCAAATGGGACGCCCTACTAGGGAAGGTTTGTGGATTTTAGGAAGCAGAAAAAAGGGCAAGGCTTGGGTTCAGAAGAAGGAGGTCTAAGGATGAAATCTCTCTCTTTAGAGGAAAGAAGAGCGCAATTGATAAGAATGGAAGAGAGAAGAGAGGAGACAAAGGAGAGGGTAGCTGAAGCCACGGGGGTGTAGGTAGAGGAGTCTAAGAGATGCTTAAAGGCTTCCTCTATATACCAAGTTTTGGATAAGATGACAGGTCCTAATTTTTTGTCGGCTGGTTTGATGATAATCACTACAAGAGGCTATTCATATTAGCGACGCTCACACAGCAACGCTCAAAAAAAAATATCCCGGCGTCGCTATGAGCGTCGCAAATTTCTTTGTAAATTTGCGACGCTCATAGCGACGCCGGCTGGGATAAAAAAATAACCGAGCGCGCCCAAAAACTCAGATCTCAGATCTGAGTTTTTCGGCGCCCTCAAGCAAGGAGCAGGTAACGCTCTCCCTCACTCTCTCTCTCTCTCTCTCTCTCTCTCTTTTTCTTCTCCACACACACACACACACACACACACGAGGAGAGGAAGGAGAGCCAGGTATGCTCCTTCCCTCTCCTCATTCTCATGTTCCCTTCCCCTCTTTCTCTCTCCCTCTCTCTCTCTCTCACACACACACATAGTGTTTTTGAGAGAGAGAGAGAGAGAGAGAGAGAGAGAGAGTACAAACAAAAACAAAAACGCACACACACATACATAAACAAAGAATGCACACACACATTGAGAGAGAAAAAGAGAGAGAGAGCATGCATAAACAAAAAACGCACGCATTGAGAGAGGAAAAGAGAGAGAGAACATGCATAAACAAAAAACGCACACATTGAGAGAGGAAAAGAGAGAGAAAACATGCATACGATCCAAAAAAACGCACACACATTGAGAGAGAAAGAGAGAGAAACTAATTTAACGTCGTAGGAAACTAATTAAAATTAAAAGACCTAAAGATCTAGCTGACGAGGAGTTGAACTCAAGACCTATTATTCAAGAGGGAAATGGCATAATCAATCTATCATACTTGGCATGGGTGATAGAAAGGTTATACCATTTATCTCTTTTTATTGGCACACACATCCACACACGCGCACACACACAAGAAGAAGAGAGTTATAACGTCATAGGAAACTATCTTAAAAGACGTTAAAGATTAGGTTATATGTAGACTTACATTAAATTAGATTTAGGTTTATTTTTAACTAGATTTATGTTTATTTACGCTAGATTTAGATTTACGTTATATTAGATTAGATTTAGGTCTCCATAGACTGCGATGCCTGCATGAAGCGGGTGAAGAAAGCCCTCAATGGAATATAGGGTATTGCTGCCTTCACTCATGGTGGGCTCCGTCGATCCAAAAGTACTGGTGAAATTTCTTCAGAAGATAGGGAAGAAGGTGGATCTTCAGGGCGGCAAGAGTCACTACATCCCCGACACAATGACCATCTAGACAACCTCTAGTCATTCAACAGCAACTTCAAAGCTAGTAACAAGAGCAAGAACGGTCTAAAGGGCCAATTGCTGTCGTCAGATGTGGATGGAGATGAGGCAGCGTCACCGCCGGAAGTTAACTCTCACATCTTTAGTGATGAGAATGCCAACTCTTGCCGAGTTATGTGAAAAATTATGTGTTAAATCAGTTTTAAGGTTCTTATAACCCCTGTTAGTTTAGTTCTTTGTTTTTAATATAACATAATTTACGTTAGATTTAGATTTATGTTATATTAGATTAGACTTAGGTTTATTTAGGTTTACCCACACACACACACACACACACATACACACAAGAAGAAGAGAGTTTTAACGTCGTAGGAAACTATCCCAAAAGACGTTAAAGATTAGGTTAGATGTAGACTTACGTTAAATTAGATTAAGGTTTATTTTTAGTTAGATTTACGTTTATTTAGATTTACACTTATTTACGTTAGATCGAGTCCACGCAAGAATTACTTACGGTTTAGGGTTTACAGTTAGACGAACAGTGAAAAGATCTACTGTGAAAAGATGTTAAGATGTTGTGAAGTGCTACAGCTAGGGAAGAGGCAAAGGGGTTTTGTCCACTACATGCAGTATCATGTAGACGTGGCACTACAAGAGGTTGTGTGCTCTTGTGACGCTGTTAGCGACGGAAATACATTGGGTTTTTATAACCCCCGGCGTCGCTAATAGCGTCGCTATGAGAGCGTCGCTATAACCGTCGCTATGGGCGTCACTACGAGAGCGTCGCTATAACCGTCGCTATGACCGTCGCTATGGGTGTCGCTATATAGAGACGCTCATAGCGACGGTTATAGCGACGGTTATAGCGACGTTTACACTGTAGACTATAGCGACGCTACAGAGCCATAAATAGCGACGGTTATAGCGATGCCCGAGAGAATTTTTTTTTGTTTAAAAAAAGTACAAGGGTAGATAATAGACCCAAAATAGTCACCCACAAGACGCATTGTTTGCAAAATTGACAATTGTACACATCATAGGCAAAATGAATTGATTGACAAATGTAATAATGACAATTGTACAACATCATAGGCATAAAGAATTGATTGGCAAAAGGAACTGCGGTGACAAATGTAATAATATATATGGTTCAAAAAGACGTATAAAATCCGTCTCATGATACATAAGCTATGAGAAACCCTAAACTAATGCTATCTAGCTACGGCTAAACTGACGTCGTCTAGTCAGACGTCTCATCGCGTCCAAGCGGCGTATCTGTCGAATTCTGCAAAAAAAGACAATAAAACAGCTTTCAGTAAGTATAAACATATAACGACATTTATAAAACAATACAAAAAATAGAAAATCAACCGATTTTGCATGCTTCACAATCCAGTGATGCAAAAGTGGATTTCACAATATGAGGATGCAAAGCAAGAGCGACAAAGGGCACGAATCGAGTGGAGACGGGGAAGACGACCACCGATGCACTATCCAGCGGTTCTGGAGAGCCTACCAACCTTCATGAGCTTAAGATGGTTGCACAACCAATTGAAAAGCGCACAACAATGCGGTGACGAAGTGGCTGAAGAAGAGTGGGAGTACTCTCGGGGTTGCGCGACCAAGGTAAGTTTGCAATGTACGACTAGCAAGTGACTTTATTTATAAACGTTTGAATGGCCACTCATAATCTTTGTTCGTTGTAGTATAAGTCATACACAGCAGCATGGTGTAAAGGTCGACATTTTAGGGTGGAACGAATCGACAAAAAGCGTTTTACTCAAGATTGTGGAATCATGGCAAAATTTGAACAGTCTAGTCGACGACGTTCCTCTGATGCAGATCCTGTGGTGGCGGAACTCACTTACTTCGGCACGCTGCAAGAGATTTTGAGGATCGATTACAGAGGATTTTTTGTCGACTTGTTCGACGTGCAATGGTGCAAGATAATCATCGAGGGTCGCAACGCTACTGTGCGTAGAGGAGAGTCTGGTTTTCTTGAGGTGGATTCTACTAAGAAATGGACTGACCTAAGAGACACTTTCGTACTACCCGAGCATTGTGAACAAGTAAGTATGTAAATAGTTAACATCCCCCTTTTACAAGTTATGTGCTTGAAAGCTCTCATGTAAGTTATGTGGCTCTGGCAGGTAATATTTCATCCTACAAAGTCTACATCAAACTGGTGGTACGTCATAGAGGTAGCCCCTCGTAGTGCAAGGACGTATGAAGGCTACCATGTGCCAATCACAATGGCATCAATGGAGGAGATTAGAGAAGATGCTCAATCAGAAGCCGCTGCGGTGGTGCCAGACGAGCATCAAGATGCTACTACTCTATATGGGGTGCATGCAGAGGAGCTACAAAATGAAACAGAGGATATGTGTTTAAACGGAGAGCTCTATATAGATATAGGAAGTTATGCTGAGTTATGCGAGGATGAGAGAGAGATCTCTTAAAGCCACAAATATTGTATTTGAACAATTTTGCTCCGTGTTGTAAAAGCTCTGGCTCTCTAAGTACCTTCCATGGTGTATAACGCTCTTTTCTACTCGCGCTCACATCTTTTGATTGAAAATTCTGAGTTTTCGACTTGCCTCTTCTATCACTCAATTCATTGCGTCATTGTATTTATATGCGTCATTACGTCATTGTATTTAATGGTCTTTGCGTCATTGTATTTATATGCGTCATTACGTCATTGTATTTAATGGTCTTTGCGTCATTGTCTACTCTATTCATTCAATATTAAGTTTAAATATTCGTGTGTTTAATGCAGGTATGGATGATGAGGAGTTTCGTTCTTCTTTGTCACCGCAGCAGAGACAGTGGTACGTGGAGCGTCATCGCTCTGGCGCATCATCGCGCGTTCCTACTTCATCCGCATCTCCCTCTCTTTCGGAGCATTCGGCGCGCTCCGAAGCTTCGGCGTCGACGAGACGAGCTTCACACTCGTCTAGACACCGGCGCTCTAGTGGTGGCGGTGGCGGTTGTTGTGGGGATTCCGCCACCGATGCCTCCACACCGCCTCGTGTTCGACGAAGCTCTTTACCCTCCCCTTCTTTGCCCGCCCCCACACCAGCCACAGCATCGCCATCTACGCCAGGTTTTGCACGACTGACTGTTCCTAGAAGCTACACACCTCTACCTACTCCGCCAGGAGCCACCCCACTCGACACTCCTCGCTTCGGGGCCCAGACGCCGGTGGAGACACCTGACGTCCATACCCCCATCGACACGCCGCTAGAGACCCCTGCCGGGACACCCAGGTTCACGCGTCACCGGCCAGAGGGCTTGTCTTACTCCATCGACTTCAGCGGCGGCATCATCATGGATGATGACGGCAAGAAGGTGATCTCGCGCATGCGTGGTCTTTGCTCTCAGCTGTTTAGACACTACATACTAAACAAATGGAGTGAAGTACCAAGTGATTTAAAAAACAAAGTCATCAGCATACTTCATGATGAGTTTCCCGTTCCAACACGGGATCAGCGCTTCAATGAAGACCTGATGAAGATTCGAATGCATGAATACTGCAAACACAAGCGTTCCGAAGTGCAAAAAGAAATCAAGAATGGGTGGAACAGGCCAGATTGGCTGGCCAAAGAAGATTGGAAGAATGCGAAGAAAGCAGCGCGCGAGAATCCCGACAAGTGGAAGCAACAAAAGGATGCAGCCAGAGCGCGAGTAGAGGCAGGGAGCTCGCACCACTTGGGGAGCGATGGATGGGCATCATTTGAGGCCGATTTTGTAAGTGTTTTCACATTGCTCTTTATGTTCGATAGTTTAGGGTTTATGAGTTTTTTAATTCTAACATAATGAAATCTTTGTATGTTTTGACAGTGGTCGATGACAGGACGTGATCCCACACCGTACGAGCGCGAGTACGCAGGCAGGAAGGGCTTAAACGCCCTGATGGACATTCTCAGTTCTCGTGGCGGCATGGTTAGTATTAGGGTTTACTCTTTTTTATTTTTTGTATTGTTTTATAAATGTCGTTATATGTTTATACTTACTGAAAGCTGTCTTATTGTCTTTTTTTGCAGAATCCGACAGATACGCCGCTTGGACGCGATGAGACGTCTGACTAGACGACGTCAGTTTAGCCGTAGCTAGATAGCATTAGTTTAGGGTTTCTCATAGCTTATGTATCATGAGACGTATTTTATACGTCTTTTTGAACCATGTATATTATTACATTTGTCACCGCAGTTCCTTTTGCCAATCAATTCTTTATGCCTATGATGTTGTACAATTGTCATTATTACATTTGCCAATCAATTCATTTTGCCTATGATGTGTACAATTGTCAATTTTGCAAACAATGCGTCTTGTGGGTGACTATTTTGGGTCTATTATCTACCCTTGCACTTTTTTTAAAAAGTGAATCAAGTACAATATGGTTGATGGGTGGCAGGGCATTCAACGCCCTGCCACCAAAAAAAAATTCTCTCGGGCGTCGCTATAACCGTCGCTATTTATGGCTCTGTAGCATCGCTATGAGCGTCGCTATAGTCTGCAGTGTAAACGTCGCTATAACCGTCGCTATGAGCGTCTCTATATAGCGACGCACATAGCGACGGTCATAGCGACGGTTATAGCGACGCTCTCGTAGCGACGCTATTAGCGACGGTTTTAGCGACGCCGGGGGTTATAAAAACCCAATGTATTTCCGTCGCTAACAGCGTCACAAGAGCACACAACCTCTTGTAGTGAATGGAAGGATCATTTTTTAAGGAAAAGAGGGCTTTCTTTAGAAAGGAGGGGGGTGAGAAGTGAGAAGAGAAAGAGGTTTTCCATAAGGTGTAAATTTGTGAAGAGAGAGAGATGAAAATATTTTTGAGATTAAGAGAGGGAGCGGGTGGGTACCAAGAGGTATTGGGGAGGGAGAATGGACTTGAGGGTGGGGAAACGTCTTTAAAAAAGAGCTTGAGTTGATAGCTTCTTTCCAAGTTAGAGAAAGAGTGCAAAAGAGAGGAGAGAGAAGGAGGGGAGGGAGGAGGAATATATTTGAGGCCTAAACCAAGGAGCTTCTTTTCGTGATGAGAGAGAATACGACTAGAGAGGTTGTGGAAAGCTAAGTTAGTGACTTTGTTTTCTAACTCATAAATCTTTTGATTTCCGAGAATAATCACCTTAAAAAGAGAAGGGTTAGTAAGAGAGAGCCAATTTGTATCTTCTTTTAGCAACACCATAAGGGGAAGGAAAAGGAGATGAGCGGGGTGTAGTGGGAAAGCAGGACTACGGATGAGCAAAAGGATATGGATGATGCAAGCCGGCCAACAGTGGCAGAGAAAAGACCTTGGAGGAAACCCTGAATGAGACAGAAAGAGCCATGGGGGAGACCCTTGATGAAGATGAGAATGATGACTACGACGATGAAGCTAAAGAAGAGGATAGCAACAACGACAACAACACTATAGAGACCCAGTATGGACCCTTGCTACCTGTAGATATGGTTGTTCTGGTAATGTCTATTCAAGTATGGCAAAATATGTTCAGCTTCTAACTACTTATATGTACTTGTCAACTTTTACACACTACAACAAAAAAAGTTGTCATCGATGCATATATCGACGCATCGCGTCTATATCTGCGTCGATTAAACGTCCGTGTGAATCTGTCGCTATTTGCGTTGATATCTACGTGGAAAGGCTTTATTTGCGACGCAGATATCGACGACCATAACAGAAAATTTTTTCTTGGCCAGAGGGCAGGTAGCCTGACCTGTGCCCAGTGAAAAGATGGACACAGCCACCACAGCTAGACTTCCTGCCCTCTGTCCAAGAAAGCGAGCAACACCAAAATCAACCGTGCTCCCGCAGAAATTTCGGCAGAGTTCCCTTCGTTTTTACATAAACTTTTCAAAAAATATATATCATGTATACGCCTCCTACATGCTATCCATGTAGGATCTCACATGAGATTTAAGGCCAATGACCATAACGAACCATAATTATAACTTAAAAGCATAACCATAACGAACCATAACCATAACTTAAAAGCATAACCATAACTTAAAACCATAACCGACCAATATAACCACTTTGATCATAACCAGAAACAAAATTAACAATAACCATAAGCATAACCAGAAAGTTAAACATAACCATAAACAAAACCTGAACCATAACTATGTCTATACAAGAATAGGAGAAATAACCATGTCTATACAATGACAATGACAATAACCATGAGGGTCAGGAAAACAATAACTGTCTGAACAATAATCATAACCATATATATATGTCTATACAAAAGGAGACACAGAAGCGTGTCTGTGTCTCACAAAGCATATATAAGAAATCCGGTCCACTGATGATTAGGCGTCACAACCTGCACATAGGACAACTCACAAAATTAGTATTGATATTACTTCACATATACTTACTTAATGATGCATGTCTCTAGCTCCTCAAAGATCGCTCTCTCTCTCTCTCTCTCTCTCTCTCTCTCTCTCTCTCTCTCTCATCGCTTTGACACCAGCCGCTGCGTCTAACTACATTGTGAATCCTACTTTCAAGGATTAGACACTGCGGTTAAAAGATTCCTGCCAGATCACCTATTTTTGCCGCTGCGGTTGGTTTTACTCTCCATGTGTGCAACCTTTGCTGTTGGTGGTGTCTCCCTTTGCAGTACCTCCCAACTCCTTTTTGGAACCCCCCCGGGGGCAAGGCACTTGAGTGGCTCTTGTAGGTCACTTGGCTTCGCCTCGTGACTAATTGACACTCCCTCTGTTAGATGGGATCTACGGTCCCTATTGATTGGGGGCGGCGGGATTGGTTTTGCACCGTCCGATGGCAGTTTAATACCCAAGTGATCACCATGTGATCATAATCAAAGTGAAGCCCAAGTAAATTTGATGTGAACATCAAGTGGCCGCCAAGTGATCCCCGTGTGAATCCCAGTCAACATGTGGTCATCTTGTGACTCCACCCATTACCAAGTGATTATAATGTGACCCCGACTATCCCAAAGTGATTGCAATGTGACCCCGTCCATCCCAAAGTGATCTCCAAGTGAACACCGTGTGATCCCCACCCGTCATTTTTGCTTTTTGATTCTATGTTCACATCTCCATTTCAAGCGGTGCTCGATAGCTTAATGGGAGAGTCATGACCTCCAGTTGAGTAGGTGTTGGGTTAGAGTAGTAGGGGCTCAACCGGTTAGAATCTTTTTATTCTTGATAATAAATGGACGGTCCACATTGTTCGAAGGTGGTGGACCGTGGTGGTCATCTTGTGACTCCACCCATTACCAAGTGATTATAATGTGACCCCGACTATCCCAAAGTGATTGCAATGTGATCCCGTCCATCCCAAAGTGATCTCCAAGTGAACACCGTGTGATCTCCACCTGTCATTTTTGCTTTTTGATTCTATGTTCACATCTCCATTTCAAGCGGTGCTCAATAGCTTAATGGGAGAGTCATGACCTCCAGTTGAGTAGGTGTTGGGTTAGAGTAGTAGGGGCTCAACCGGTTAGAATCTTTTTATTCTTGATAATAAATGGACGGTCCATATTGTTCGAAGGTGGTGGACCGTAGATCCCACATGACAACGGGGTGTCAAATAGTCACGAGGCTTCACTTGGGGAGAATGACGTCATTTCTCTCGAGAGGGATCGGAACTGTACTGTTATTAGAGCGTGAAGTCACAAGTGGACGCAGCCAGGGTTTTATTCCTGCGCAAGACGAGCTAAACGTGAGGTCAGCTGAAGTGGCTATGGTGGGCATGCAGATCGGCGCAGGAAGCTCATGAACTTAGAGGGCGTAGCAGACGGGCCTGCGTGCAGGTCCTACAATTGTCGATGCAGATGGGTGCAGGAGACATCGGGTGACGTTGGTGTGTCACAGGTACATTTCCCATTTTGAGAGAGAGAGAGAGGGAGAGATGGATGTCTGTTCTTACAACCATGTAGTAATTGATTTGAACTGTAGCCAAAAAACCAACTTCATAAGTGCTTTTTGTTTTCCTTCCAAGTAATTACACAAGTCTCTCGGAGGTCTTCCTGTTCATGATCTCCAAGCTGGCATTTACGAACTTTGGCACCAACATAATCGCTGATTTCATGTAATGTCTGTGCAGACATTGAAGGCTTATCACCCAGAGTGCGAGAAGTGCAACGTTGCATCCTTCACACCATCTAAACAGGCATGAATCTGCTCTGCTCTCCTCTCCTCTCCTCTCCTCACTGTGCACCATGTATGGCCGAACAATCAATGGCCAAGGAGAGCCTTCTTTGGCGTGTGATTCTGTGCAAACTACATCGGCAAAGAGCTTTGGGTGGCTTCTGGCAACCGTAGAGAATTGACAACGAACAACACAATACTGGCATCTGGAGAATGTTGTATAGATTATAAAAATGGAGAACCCATTACAATCATTGACAATGTTGAATACTTGACAGTGTCAAATATGGAGTCTCTTGCTCTATGTGGTAAGAATCTTATGGAAAATAGCTTGGCAAACCGTATCTGCTTATCGCTCTCATTTTCAGTAGGGCACTGTATTCTCAGAACACGATTTTGTGTGTTTCTACGAGGCAGATAGAGGGGATTAAGTATTGATAATAGAATCATGACATGATCTGAACTGCTTGAACATGAAGGTTACTATGCTTGGAGCATATTGTGAACAACAATAAACCAAGTTAGTACCTTGTCTTTAAATACCTAGGCTCAGATCTTAAGAAATTTACTGACGAATATAGTAACACTGCCATACCAAACATCAAGGTGTGCAAGCACTGGGTTTTTAATCTTGTTGTATTCAGCTTCCAACATGCCTATCCTAACCTGTAACCAGTGTTTCATGTACCAACTGTGCAAGCGAGTCCTGCTTGGCTGTCCCTTGATCTACATGTATGCAGGGTATGAGCAACATGGCTGTGGCAATAAAGCTCCAGGCTATTATCAGCAGCTGTCAAGTGAAAGTCTCTTGCCATAGGAAGCCGCTTGGAATCTTGGATGTCGACATGGGTGTGAGAAGTTTGATGTATGTTGATAGCAGAATATGGCCAAGATATTAGCTGTCGTAACAAAGCTCTGGGCGGTTAATTGCCATGGGAGTTTCTTGCCAGAGGAAACCTCTTGAATGCTAGATGTGGACATGGGTGTGAGAAGTCTGATGAGATCTTTAGTCAAGGTTGTTGCAGAATCGTGTTATCGGTGCAACCCTCCTTCCATTTGACCTGCCTCAAATTTGGCTTTTTCTACACTTTCATTTTTGCCCCTTTCCACCTCTTTTGTCTTGTAGCATGTACCCAAATGTCTGCTGTTGCCTTCCCCACCATTCTGCTTCTACACACACATACATCTAAGCTTTCATTTACACCTCTTTCCTGGGCCGAGCTTTCTCGTCTTGGGACATCTAGGATTTTTGTAACAAACTTGGACACTCCAAGTCTACCGCGACACAGCAGGAATTCACTTCAAACAGTTCACGGTTCACAATTGATTTGACTCGGCCCGGCGGAGTTCTGTGCCTAGAGATATTGGCCCCGAAGACTGGTGCCCCTTTCGGTATTTCTTTTTTGTATTAAATCTATTGCCAAAGTAGAAGGGAGTGGTTGGGTCTCACTCTCAGACTCTGCGTCCAGATGCTCTGAGAAGTGGGAGCCCAAACCACTCTTTTAAAGGTTTACAAGGGATGCCAAAAGCAGAGCCCCAAAAGTTGCCAACTAAAAGCCTTTAAAAATAAAGCAAAGCTTCCAAAAGCTTCTAAAAATAACGCTTCTCTTCTTCCAAGCATTGCTGGTAAAATAAATCAACTCAAAAGCTCTCTCTCATGCTTTTGCGAAGGATTCAACTGCTGTTTTTTCCCAGTGCAAAACACGGAATTCCATATAGCATGCCACATTAGCAAATTTAGCGTGAAATTCGGAAATCTTGCTACGTCAACATTTTAGCGTGATTCTCGAAAATCTGCCTCGTCACTACCATGTCAGTATTTCAGCAAGTAGTCACAGTGTGTGTTTCTCTTGCCCCAAAAGACTATGCCATGTCACCGGTTTGTGACATACTCCCCTCTTGAAAGCATTGTAATCGCCCTTGATTACGCCTTTAAAACAGACTGAGGCCATAAACTGTGTTAGTACTGACACACTCGAAACACACATCTAGCACATGTACCAATTGACAGTCACATTATACCACATCACAGGACATCACATGACAAATCACAATCAAAATTCATTCGGATCTCAACCATGATTAATCGGCAACGTATTTAGCAATCGCATCTAGATCCACTCGGCACCTCATAAATGCCCGACTGACTAATCCTTATTGCAACCATGTCTATCGAGATCTTTCAGACCGAAATGCTGCAGTCATTTCGTCTATCAGTTCTTGCACTTAAACAAGTGAAGAACAAGTTAGTATCATGTTCGGGAATTCCAGTTTATAAAGTCATACAGCAGAATACTATCAGCTCACAGTATCCCTGAAACTCAAAAGAGACATCAGTGACTTTAGTATCTAAAAATCGAGGTAATTCGAGTAGGTCTTGAATTTAACCAAGAACCGTCTTATCGCTTTACCTTTTATCTTTCTGTGCCAATATCTGTTCTGGGACGAGTATCTGTTCGTTTTCCTCCACTTCGGGTCACTCATTTGGCTCCACATCATCGGGCTCATCGCCTTCAAAAGGCTTCAAGAGACTCACATGAAAAACATTGTGAATTCTCCAAGTATCGGGCAGCTTCATTTTAAAGGAGACATCATTTATATTTTTGGAAAATCTGGAAAGGTCCATAGTAACTAATGGCAAGCTTTCGAAAAAAAAAGCTGCTTCTTTTCCTTTTTCTTTTTCAGGCTTTCCTTCTCAAGATGTAAGAGCACCCAATCGTTCTCCTTCAATTTCAAATCGTGACGATGTCGATCTGCTGCCTTTTTGTGAGATTTCTGCAAAGCTTTCGGACCAAGTCCAAGTCCCTCGTGAACTGGTCGGCTTCAAAGAAAAATCTTATCTTTTGTGCTAAGGAAGGGTGAAACCTTCGTAGCAAAATCAATAATCTCAAATGGCACCTTTCCTATTAGAGTTAATTGTGTTTCTTTAGGCATATTCCACCGAAGGTAAAAACCCTTTTCCCATGAAGTCTTTAGATTCAAAGAAGAAGACTTTAACAAATCCTCTACCACTGAATTAGCAATCTCTGATTGCCTGTCAGTCTGCGGGTGGAACGATGATGAGAACTGCAACTGCGTGTCAATGTTCTTACAAATAGCCGTCAAAAACAAACTCGTGAATCTGGGGTCTCTGTCGGAGACAATCGTCTCAGGCATGCCATGTAATCTGAATATCTTGGCAATAAACAATCGTGTCCTGCATCCTGTGTTTTCGGGAGATCAAAAATGAAATTTATTGCAATACTTTTCCAGAGGTGGGGCGGGTGGGTATGGGTAAAGGCTGTAACAATCCCTGTGTTTTATGCTTGTCAAAATTTGACCTTCTTACATACGAAGCAACTGTGTACAAAATCGTCCACGTCCTCCTTGAGTCTCGGCTAAACAGAAGTATCTCTCCACACCTTTCAAGGTGGTAGTTATGCCGCGGTGACCCGTAAAAGGTGAACAGTGGCATTCGGTTAGAACCTTTTCCCTCAACGGCTGTGTAACGCGCAACATCGTTTTCTTCATCAAGTAGCCATCCCTAATGGTAAAATCCTCTACTACTTCCCCGTTCTGTATTCAACTGAATATATCTACAAAATCTGTATCTGTGATGTACTGACCGACCATATACTCGAAGATTCTATGATGTATTGCGGAAATAGCCAGAACCAACGGCTTCGGGGACAAAGTATCTACCACCAATTTCTTCTTTCCCTGCACATGGACAATCCGGAAGTAAAAGTGTGACCAGATGTTTGGCCACCGCATGTGCTTGTTCGATAGCTTCTTTTGTGACAAGAAGTAGTGTATACTCCAACCATCTTTGAAAACAGTAAAATCGGCTCCGAGTAGGTAATGTCGCCACTGAATAAGAGCATGGATAACCGCCAAGCTCTTTCACACATAACTGTACTGTCAATTCCGCCCTTGAAAACAATCGGCTCTCATAGGCAATGACATGGCCTTCTTGCATTAAGACCGCCTCCAGACTACGACCACAAGTATCACAATATACTTCAAACGACTTTTGCAAATCTGGCAAAGTCAAAACTGGTCCTTAGTCAAATTTTGTTTCAATTTCTGAAAGGCAGTCACTTCTATGGGCCCCCACGAGAAAAAAGACTCCTTTCTAAGTCAACAAATGCAAAGGGGTAAGCAACCTCTGCAAACTTTCCGATGAACCGATGGTAGTAAGAACATAAGCCCAAGAAGCTTCGAACTTCATTGACATTCTTCACATCGGGCCAATCACGGATAGTCTCTATCTTGGCCAGGTCCATATGCACTCCTGTGACAACGTGTCCCCAAAAAAAAAAAGTGTATCTCTGGGCTCGGTTCACACGGTAAGGTGGCCGGTTCGGTGGTGTATTTCCAGGTATCAGATCAATGGCATGATCCTCAGGACGAGCTGGTGGCAGCTCGGCCTGGCAGGCCCTCTGAAAGGCAATCGGCATGAGTGTGGAGAAAAATCATGGCGTTCCTCATTCAGGTCGAGACATATTCGACCTTCAATCATCATGCAGTTCTCTCCAGCAAATCGAGTAAAGAAATTAACTGAAGTTCATCAAGTACAATCTCTGAGCCTCCTCTGAGCCCTTCATTTGTCAAAGTCGCTTTCTCAACGAGGTAGTCAACCATGGCGTTGTTCTTGTGGTACCAAGGGATTTCGAGTAGGACGTCACAACCTCCCAAGGGAATTACGTAGAAATCCTCGTGCCCTAAACTCCCTGACATTGCAAACGAAGTTTGCCAATGATTGGTGTAATGACAACATCCCGTCCGGGTGCCGCTAGAACTACCTCCGCTTGTGGCCTCAGCTTGTCGGGCGTAATTCCAAATCGAGCCGCCAATTCAAGTGAAAAGAAGTAGCCTTGGCTCCTTCATCCAAGAAAAAAAGGGTTTCTTGATTTTCACTTTGTCCTAAAAGCGGCAAAGTTTTGTACTTTCATTCATTTGTTTCGGTTCGTGCCCCACGCAATGTGGTACCAGTTCTGCTTTCATATGCCTTTTCTGCCACGTTCCTCAGCTGCTTTCGAACTCTCTGACCTTTCTTCATCCTGTTCATTCGGTGCCTTTTTAGGGCACTTCGCGGAGATGTGCCCAGTTTCCCCGCATAAGCACTTCCCCTCTTTGATATAGCTGACTCTCTCTTGAAGAGTGAGCTGGGGTCGTGTATCCTTTTCTTTCTTTTCTGGGTTACTCTTCTTCTTTCTACTTTCATTGTTAGAAGTCTGTTCGGTTCTCTGCGTCATGATCTTATCTGTGGGGTAAGTCAAATTGCCTGAATGAATGGCAAAACCCCCTTTTGCATGACTCATCAATTCTTGAATAAAATCTGACTTTTGCTCTAAGCAGTGATCTCGGAACTCTGTAGGAAGTCCCAAGGTAAACCGCTCAATCTGTTCTTTGAACGAGATCTTCTTAAATCAAGAAGTTGGTAGAAAAGAGCTCTAGAATCTCTCGTAATATGCATTGAAGATGGTTCCAAGCAGTTCGTATGTCGCGCTCGTACATGGCTAGCCATGAAGAAATAAAAAGCCTTTGAAATTTCAGCCATTTAAGTGGCGCTTTCTTGTTCAATAGAAGAGTGGATCACAAAGTTCGAGCATTTCCCGTGAAGTAAGAGGTAGCCCTCCGAATCTTGGAGTGCTCTGAGTAATCTCCTCCAGAGAAAGCTATGTCAAACTGCTGTATGAAGGCCAAAGCCTTCGAAGCATCTCGAAATCCAGAAAATGAGTCAAATTCAATTGATTGTCCACCTTCTTTAAACTCTCGGACTTTGTTGCTTTTATCTTTTAGAAAGGCATACTGGTTGGCTTTATAAAAATTCTTTTGCTTGCATAAAATCCATTGTCATCGGAGTCCGAACTTTCCGAAGACGAGTCCTCTATAGAACTATCCGAAATTGGGCGAGATTTAGACTTCTTTGCCTTATTCTTGCCTCCGAAGCGTTGCTTTTCGCTTCGCTTTTTCCCTTTTCTTTCTTCTTCGCTCGAGTCGGAAGAGCTAGAAGAACTGTCAGAAGAAGAAGAAGAAGAAGAAGAAGAAGAAGAAGAAGAACTAGGTTTTCTTTCAAATCGCACACGCTTCTTCTGCTTTCTTGCCGAGGCAAATGTAGATTGACGACCCAAATAAGTTATAACCTGAGAAGTCAGTGCCTTTCTTCTGCTTTTTGTCGTGCTTTTTACCTTTGTTTTGCGCGTCAAAAAGCTGGCTAATCCGTGCATCAACCACCTCTTCTAATTCTTGCTTTGTAAACCTCCTCGGCGTAGGAGGTCGTTTGAGTGCCGGTTTGAGGGGTGGCTCCATGGTTTGCCGCCACTTTGAGTGCACCTTGTCGAAGGAGGTCTGGGTGAAAAATTTTGCAAGTTTAGGGTCCTTCGCAAAATTCATCACCAACTTTGTCGCATCATCGACCAATCTCCGATGTTCCATCTCTTCAAGCTCCGCCTGAGAAGGCCGAGGCGGGCCGTACTCACGTGAATCTTCTTCTCGCGCGAATCTTCTTCGTGATCTCTTCTTGCATCTCCGGATGCAGAGGAAGTCGATTGTCCTTTGCTTGAATCCATAAGTGCCGCGTAAAAAGGATCCGATTTCCCGATAGAAGAGAAATCGGTCGGGCTCTGATACCACTCTAACAAACTTGGACACTCCAAGTCAAGATTATACCGCGACACGACAGGAATTCACTTCAAAATAGTTCACCATTCACAATTGATTCGACATGGCCTGCCGGAGTTCCGTGCCTAGAGATATTGGCCTCAAAGACTGGCACCCTTTTCGGTATTTCTTTTTTGTATTAAATCTGTTGCCAAAGTACAAGGGAGACTCTCAGACTCTGCGTCCAGATGCTCTGAGAAGTGGGAGCCCAAACCACTCTTTTAAAGGTTTACAAGGGATGCCAAGAGCAGAGCCCCAAAAGCTGCCAATTAAAGCCTTTAAAAATAAAGCAAAGCTTCCAAAAGCTTTTAGAAATAACGCTTCTCTTCTTCCAAGCATTGCTAGTAAAATAAAGCAACTCAAAAGCTCTATCTCTCAGCTTTTGCATAGGATTCAACCGCTGTTTTTCCACAGCGCAAAACGCGAAATTCCGTACAGCATGCCACGTCAGCAGATTTAGCTTGAAATTCGGAAATCCTGCCATGTCAGCATTTCAGGGTGATTCTCGGAAATCTGCCTCGTCACTTGCCATGTCAGCATTTCAGCCAGCAGCCACAGTGTGTGTGTGTGTTTCTCCTGCCCCAGAAGGCTATGCCACGTCACCGGTTTGTGACAATTTTTGATGTTTGCTGACATCGAAGCTAATTCGTACTGGGTCCTTCCTTGCTGCAGAAGGGAATGTTCGAGGCGTACATGCTCTATTATTTATCGAAGCTTTTTTGGATAGAGGATTTTTAATCTCGAATTCAGCCCCCTTGTGAGCGTATTTTTCTTCCCCTTATATTGATTTTTTTTTTTTTCTGATTCTTCTCTTTCCGCCTACAATCATCTCAGCGGTCTCATGTGGAAATGGCCTTCTGCTTTCTCTTGGAAGACTGGGAAGGGATAGGGCCTTATTACTCAAGACTTTTGTGTAGTTTTTTGAGAGCATCCTCTGTGATCAGTAAGTTTTAGCCAATTTGCACATTTCAAGAAGTTCCGGTTAATGCAGAACCAAAAAGAGATAGAGAATAAGTCTCAGTTAGCATCTCAAGAAATATGATATTTCATCAGGTCTAGGCCATGAAGCAAGCAGGGATCTCAGTTTAGTGTAGGAAATACAAATACAAGGATTCTCACTACACCTCCAGGGTTACCAGTGCGCCATTCAGTATCAGGCCCTGCTTGCTTTAACATGGCCAGGCACACTAGTCTCTGTGCAGAATCTTTGAGTCCACCTTCACGGTTGGAGCAAGGAGCAATGTCGAAGATTAGTCAGACCTTCATCACCAAACAATTCTTCTTGCTCTTTAAAAGAGGAGAAGCACTGCTTGGTTTGGACGACAGTGGAATGTCAGTAATACAAACTCTGTGTATACATCTTAGTGGGACTCCTTTTGGATTTGGAGATCAGCTGGTTAGGGATTTTGAGTCTCCACTCATTCCAAAGGAGGAAATCATTGGTAATGTGACTGTTGGATGTTCTTGTAGCAAAGATCCTCGACTACTACTTTTCAGGTTGGTGCGTACTCCGTTTGGGTTTTGTTTATTTCTTTGAAGTTGATTGCAACTGTGCATACTAAATAGGGTTATGCTATGCTTACTGCTATGAACTGTTATGGACGATGTAGATTAAATCATAAAGCTTTTGATGTATTGTGCATTTCTCATTGATTTGATTTGATAAGTGTATCAGTTTTAAATCAAGGCTAAGTATTGTCCCTTAGTTTTATTGTTAACATCGTGGACATAACGGTGAGGGAGCTTGAATATATTAAGGGAGCTCTAATAGTACATGTCGATTTCTTGTGTTGGATTTAAGAAAAGGGAGTCGATTATCATTTACCTCAGATTGAGTAATGGGAGGTTTGTTATTATGTTGTCAGTGGTTGCAATTATTAACAAGAAGTTTGGACTTTTGAAGACAGACTCTTATCAGCAGATGGTATAGTTCACCATATATATTGTATTTCTAAGAAATTTTTGCTTTTTCTATAAAGGAGTAGATGCGATTCTTTGTGGTGCATGTGAATAGGTGTGGGCAACTATTGGCAGGATCTTACTTCATGTTGGAAGTCAAAAAAATTAAATGCATTGTAGATGAGGATACAAAGTTTGAGTTACGTCTCTTCTTCATTTATGGCAGAGTTTAGATTGAGAGGGAAATGCTGATAGAAGCTACTTATAGATTCTATATGAATTAATTTAAGGTCCTTGTATACATTTATTGACAATAATAGATTCAAAACTTCAATTTGTATTTCATAGCAATGTAACCTTAATTATTTTGTGAGGAACATAGAAAGGCATTTTTGTTGTCTCTCTTTTATATTTTGGTAAATGTGATGAGCGTTTGGATTGCCATTTAATCTTTGTTAGTCGAGATTATGATAAGTAGCTGTTGTTCTATAGACATAGATGGATTATTCTCAAATTAATCGCTTTGTATGTCATTGGTAAGGCAGTTATACTTGCGCTTGATCTTGAGAGAGGCACAATTATTTACCTTTATTCAGTGGTAGTTCAAATTTGGCACAAATCTGTGATTGGAGTCTATTGTTGAGCAATGCATACTCAAGCCACAGTTGTAAGTCATATATGAGAATCTCATGGATGTCGAGGTGAGTTTATCCCAATCTTATAAAGATTTGAAATAGTAAAGTGGCTCTCCAAGGATCTTTTCTGAGTCCTTGAACAATAGCTTCTTCAACAATAGGCCATCACTGGTCTGAGTTATCTTGCGTGTGTGCATATACCGTGAACCCATGCATGCCCGCATGAAAGCACACACAACAACTTGGGCTTCATGAAAGAGACATTACACCTTATATAAGATTCCTGGAGGCTGACATGCCCTGGAATATGTAAAATACATTAACAGGAATTGACAACATACATTCCTGACTTGCACTTTGCACTTTGCCTTGCTGTGAGGTGCTGGATAATGAAAGCTCTGACACATCACTGCAACCACTGATTTTTTTGTAGATGAAAAGATGTCCAAATGATGTACATGAAATTACATTGATAAGTGTACAAAGATACTACAGGAGATCAAGGTCACCGCCTCTATGGATCTTCCGGATGGCAGTGATGACATCACAGATTGATGGCCGGCGTGAAGGATTGTCATCCACGCAGCAGAATGCGATAGAGAGGTATCTCATCATCTCAGCCTCTCTCCTTTCAATGTCCATAGCCATGCCCATATCAGTAAGGTATGTGCTAGAGCTTGTGCTTGAAATTATGACTGCTCTACCTGATATACCCCCTCCTTGTAGCGCCCGCTGGTCGAGCACCTCCTTC
This sequence comes from Adiantum capillus-veneris, assembly GCF_014529385.1. Classification (NCBI taxonomy): domain Eukaryota; kingdom Viridiplantae; phylum Streptophyta; class Polypodiopsida; order Polypodiales; family Pteridaceae; genus Adiantum; species Adiantum capillus-veneris. The sequence goes on along the minus strand of NC_140953.1, from coordinate 114,912,718 downwards.
GCCCTGCCTTCTCTCACTTTCCCTTGCACCCATCCAACTAAACCCTCGCCCCCCTGGTCCTCATATCCTCTCTTTTCACTGCCATTTCCTGAGGCTCCTAACGACCACGTAGGCTCCCTTCCAGTCACCAGCTCCAAAAGCACCACCCCGAAGCTGTATATGTCCCCGGGCTTGGTACATTGGAGGGACAGGCCGTACTCGGGCGGCACATAGCCAGGGGTCCCTGCCAACATTTCCGTACTATGATGTGTGTCATATGCGCTCATTAACCGTGCCATTCCGAAATCAGCGACTCGAGCTTCCAGAGCGTCGTCAAGGAGCACATTTGCTGTTTTGAGGTCTCGATGGATGATGTTTGGTAGGCACTCCCTATGTAAAAATTGTAGACCCCTGGCTATGCCTAGAGCAATCCTCTTCCGGCTATCCCAGCTAAGCCCCATTTTCACAGCGGGCTGGCCATTGGGATCATCTTGCTGGTTACTGTTGCTATGAAGCCACCTATCCAAGCTGCCGTTCTCCATATACTCATAGATGAGCAGCCTCTCATTATCTGCCTTGCAGTAACCCAACAAACAAATGAGGTTGGGGTGCTTGATCTTCCCTAATGTTGTCATCTCTGCGTTGAAATCTTTTGACTCACCATTCTTGTCAATCTGATGGCTAAGCTTCTTAACCGCGACTACAGTATTGTCATCCAAGGTGGCCTTGTAGACATCGCCGAATCCTCCACTGCCTATCTTGGTCTCTGCACTAAAGTCCTTAGTGGCCTCCTTGAGCTCTGTGTAGGATAGCTTGTGGAGTGGTGTGATTCTGAATGTGACAATGTTGATGCTGAGTGGCTTTCCAGTTCGTCTTCCCCAGACACTGTGAATGGTGCTGCTCGAGGTACTGATGGGTAGCTTGTCCATGGAGTTGTCATGCATCAGCTCCCTCACGTGCTGATGAGTGTTAGTCAAACAATGTGAGCACCTCATCAGACCTGCGATGAGGATCGCAAAGGCCACCAGAGAAACGATAATTGCAATCACTACTCCAAATGATGGCTGCTTATGGTGGAAGGACAAGCTTTCCATGGAGGCATGGGAATCCTCAAACGTGGAAGTCGCTGTATCACAAGGTGGAAGAGGTGTGCCACACAGGTAGGGGTTGTTGGCAAAGCTGGAAGCTGGAAAGGTGGGGAGCTTGCCAGAGTCGGGAATAGAGCCAGAAAGGTTGTTGTTGGAGAAGTCCAGCTGATTCATGATCCCAAGCATTGTTAGGCCAGGGGGGATCGGGCCTTCAAGGTGGTTATGGTCGAGATGGAGAATGGAGCAACGTATGAGATTGGCTAAGCTGAAGGGGATGGTGCCGGTGAGGTTGTTATGTGACGCTGCAAGCACGGTAAGGTAGGTCAGGGTACCCAATTCCTTTGGAATTTTTCCTCTAAGCTTGTTGTGACCAACATCCAGGTATGTATAACTGCCTCCTTCACTGGATCCTGGAGCGCCAGGGATGTAGTATGGGGCAATGTCTGCATAAAAACGTGTACGATTGCACATCTGAAAGTTTGGAATTCTGCTCAGCCTCGAAGGGCGAACTCCCCTCATAATCAGCACTGAACCCAAGCCATACTCTGTGCATCGGTCTCCATACAGATACTTGAAAAACGCAAACCGCAAGCCTTTGTTGAGCGTCCCTTTTATCACCTTCCCTGCTTGCTTGGTGAGCTCCATCGGAATGGTGCCCTCCAGTTTATTGCTACTTAGATCCACCCACACCAAATACCTGCACTCCCCAAGTGTGGGTGGGATTGTGCCTGACAGGGAGTTATTATTAAGATGCAGAAAATTAATTCTCTCCATAAGACCCAACTCTGGCGGAATGTGCCCGGTGAGGTGGTTGTTCGAGAGAGAGAGCCACTCTAAGCTGCTGCAGTTGGCGAGTGTAGGTGGGATAGTACCGTTGATAAGATTTACATTGAGTACGAGCAACCACAATTGGCTTGCTGCGCTACAGATGTCAGCGGGGATTTCCTGCTCGATGAAGTTGCCCCACATAACAATCTCTCGCATATTAGGCATAGAGGGAAGGGGTGTTGGGAAGGCGCGGGTAATAAAGTTGCAACTGACATCTATTGCAGCAAGGCTGTTGCAGCTCTCCAAGGGCACTGCTCCGGACAGTTCATTGTCTGCCAGTAGCAGTTCTCGGAGACTAGGGCTGCAGATAGTGCCAGGAATACTTCCTGTGAATGCATTCGCATTGAGGTCAAGTATTTTCAAGCTACTGGAGTTGGCGAGAGATAAAGGTAGAGGCCCTGTGAAGTTGTTGAAGCTCAGTAGAAGCTTTTGCAGAGCTGGCATTTGGCTTACTATAGCTTGAGGAAACTCTCCTGTAAGCCAATTGTCACCCAAATTCAACACTTGAAGAGAGGAGCAGCGTGCAAGAGAGGTGGGAATTTCTCCCACAAGGTCATTTGCTGAAAGATCCAGTACCTGAAGCTGCTGTAGAGAATTGCCAAAGCCGGGCGGTATTGCTCCTGTGAGATTGTTTTTGGAGATGGATAGCACTTCCAGATTTGATAGCTGGTTAAAGGTGGTGGGGATATTTCCTATGAAGGAGTTAAAGGAGATATTGACATGGCGCAGGCTCCTGCAAGTGGTGAGGGATGTGGGAATTGGGCCTGTGAGAAGGTTTTTAGAGAGATCCAACACACTCAGGTTGGAGCAACCGGCTGAAACAGATGTGAGGTTTGAGGAAGACATAAATGAGAAGGCTTCAGGAGCTATTGTGCTAGACAGAAAATTAAAGGAGATGTTGAGATGTTGTAGCGTACCGCATTGGCCGATACCCATTGGCAGGCTGCCTGAAAGGCTATTATGTGAGAGATCAAGCCATGACAAAGCGCCGCAGTGGCGGAAGATATCGGGGGAGAGCTCGCCAGAGAAATTGTTGTGGGAAAGGTCGAGCCTGCTGAGGAAGCCAGCGGTGTTAAGCGGCAGCGGCCCATTGAAGTAATTGCGAGAGACATTAAGGTGGGTGAGGGTCTTGCAGTTTTTCAAGGAGCTGAGGCTGGGGAAGCTGCCAACAAGGTTGTTGGAAGAAAGGTCAAGGATGGAGAGCGGGGCAGCGCTGCAGGTAGAAGCGATGACCTCCGGCTCTACAGCACCATAGAATGCATTGCCAGCTAGATGCAGCTCTTGCAGCTGGTCTAAGGATGTGAGCTGATCTGCGAGGCCAGAGAAAGGCGCAACAAGGGTGCAGCCGGTGAGGTTGACAGCAATGACACGGCCGTTGGAGCTGCAGGTGACGCCGAACCAGGAGCAGCTGTTGGAGTTGCGCTGCAGCGACCAATCAGAGAGGGCGCCAGAGGGGTCGGTGACGATGGATTGCTTGAAGTGGAGGAGGCGCGCGGTGTCAGCAAGGGTGACAGAACCGCCGCTGCCATTGCCATCGCCGGGGTCCTCCTGTGCGTGGATGGCGGAGAAGTAGTGGCCAGCGAAGAGGCAGAGAGTGAGGAGGTCCCATAGGCTAGTGATGGGGAGCTGCCAGCCGAAGCCCATGGCAGTTAGGGATGTGACAGCAGGGGCAGTCTCAAATCAGGCATTGCTGGATTGCAGTGGAGGGCAGGGGGCTGGGGAGATAGATCCGGGGGGGAGAGAGGGAGAGAGAGAGAGGAGTTTTAGCGGCCAGGGCCCAGGAGCACGCAGCCACCCGCTTGCCAAACATTGCTACAACCTTACGAAGCATGGCCTGCGTAAGCGCGTCCCCTCACCGTCCTGCGTCAACACGGCGCTTACTAAAAACAGCGGCCTTTCCTGGATTGCGGGGATCCTCTCCCGAGAAGCTCTTGCATTGCGCCAGAAGGCCCCGCACCCGCCCGTGCACTTCCTTGGCTCCGTCGTGATTTGCGCACGCCGAAAACTATAGTCTATATATGCTTCGTGTGTGCACGTGTGCATGACCCCTCCTTTGCTTAGAATAGAATATCCCCCGTTGTACTTCAAACTCGGTACGTGCACTTGGAACTCCCATAATATGTGTATGGAATATACTCTAGAGTACCGTGGGCCCCAACGCCTAAAATTGATAGGCATAGTAGAAATTTTTTGCGAGAGGCAATTGTCCAAGCCCCCTGTCATATGCTTTGTGTAATGTGATCAACTTACATAATTTGTCATATATAATATAAATTTAAGGGTATAAACACAAAAAATGACAGACAATTTCGAGATTCCAACTTGTCAAATGACAGGAGGTTTTTTTGAAATACCTATTTTGACAGGCAAAATAGCCCTTGACAAGAAAAACATGTGTCAATTTTAGGCTCCGACCCTAGGAGCTCTGTACTTCCATTATCCATAATCTATTGAGAAGAAGATCTATACCTTGCTTCCATGTGAGTAATGAAGGGGGACCTCGTCACTAAAGGACACCTCACGTCTCAGGATTAAAGAACACGGAGTCTTAAATGACCCCCTATGATGGGTTTCACGAAGGAGGTGTCCAGACACAAAAGTAGAGATGTGTGGCGACGTTCGATTTGGGAAAAGTAAACTCGGACAAATTTTGTAACCTCGGATGTTGAGAGAGTAAATTTTGACAAGCATTAGTAAATATAAATACACTCACTTTTCAACGAAATACAGGCGCACGTTCGATAAAGGCAATGGGTTGCCACAGTCCGTCTGAGTTCGAACCAAGGGAGGGGGACCGTTGTTGATTTTTTGTTTGCCGTCGGATCTCCTTGAGATTAGCTGTCCACCGTTGATCCCATGACATTAAAGATCCCGTGCCACTTAGTGCCATGGCACCTCACGTTTCGAGGAGATGTATGGTTGATCCACCATTGACATAAGGCCTATGTCACACGAGTTGGAATGAACAAATAATTTGTTGAGGTGTTCCAATCATTGTTGCCACCTTGTAGAGATCCTGTTAGACAACACGGTGGACATGGTGAGGGAAAGTTGATTTGTTCCTCCAGATCATAGCCGCCATAGTTTTATGTCCGAGGGGTAAACCTCGTCCACTCTTTGCCCAAGTAAATTTTCTTAGCACTGATTGGATGAGAGCTCTCAGCATGCAACACAATAGGTGCATTCTTGCTAAAAAAGAAAGACTGTAGTTTGCAACATTGTGTCGCTTGCATGCAAGTTCGCCTGGAACCCCACGTTCCTCATTCCCTCTTCAAGCCCCACTCTCTCTACTGCTGACACACTCTTTCCCTTTCCTTCTTCCCAAAGGGAGAAGGGTGATGTTTCTTCAAGACATCCTTCTCAATGGAGTTGTACCTCTGCATTTGCAATCCCCTCCTGGCTTATTTCATTCATTAGCCCTCGAATGCTTAGGCCTTCCATGGCGACTCGCATTAAGAAATAAGTAAGGATTCTTAATCTTAAGAGATTAAGGCTAAAAATGTGTGTGATTTAGGAGACAAGGCCATTGAATGAGGGTATTCGCGTAGGCTTTTTTTAAAGCTGTCATAGGTTTTTTGCAGGTTGAAATAGAAGCTAGGGAGGGAGGATAGGTACATTCTCTCTTTATTCAAAAGAGTGGTGGTCTTTATGACAATAACTACCCTCTCTCCTTTTCTTTTGCCACATCATCAAGGGTATCCATAGACTCAACCCAAAAAATCACTTAAAAAAAATAAAATAAAAAAAACTTCACTTTTACTCAAAACTTCTTCTCAACCTATATGTATACCCAAATATCAAATTTCTCTCTCAAAATCTCACTGCTAGACTTACAAATTATTAAACTTTCCACCTTTTTTAATTTCCCTCCAAAATCACGCTCTCTCTCTCTCTCTCTCTCTCTCTCGCTTCTCTCTCCTACTTTTCAACACACACTCTTCCTCCTCCTCCTCTCTCTGTCTCTCTCTCACTTCTCTCTCCTACTTTTCAACACACTCTTTCTCTTTTCCTCTCTTTGTTGCAGATCCATTCCATAGCTCTCTACTCCATAGCTTTGTTGCAGCTCTCCCTCCATAGCTCTTTACTCCATAGTTCCCCTCTCCACTCCGTAGCACTCCATCTCATAGCTCTTTACTCCATAGCTCTCCTCTCCACTTTGTAGCTTTCCTGTAGCTCTCCATCCCATAGCTCTTAACTCCATAGCTCACCTCTCCCCTCCGTGGCTCTGTTGCAGCTCTTCACTCGTGCTTGAGGCCAACTTTATTCCCCTTGCCATGGAGCTAAATGATATTACAAACCTCCCATCCACAGCAAGATCGTTAAGTTCGAAAACGGTTTCTCTACATGTTCGGCTGCCAAAGGACTTCGCACCCTCAAAGCGTCATTACTTGCAAACTGCACAACAACGTCATGGTGCATGTCACATCAATGTGGACCTTTGGGTGCATGGTTGCTTCCACCCTAATGATCCAACCATCAATGTGTATCGAATATTCAATAACTTTGTTTCATTCTTACAATATGTAGGTAGAGGAGAGCAAGGTCTTCTTGGATACTGCAAGCGATTGTCGACTATTGGAGCTGATAGCACACAATGGTCTTTCCATCAATGTTACTTCTTTCCTATACCACTAGTGGATTGCGCGAAAGGATCGTTCATGCAGAGGAGGAAGTGGAAACTCTTAAGCTATAGGTGGAAAATAAAAATACTAAGATTGTGAAGGTTGAAGATAAGATCTCGCATCTTGAAAAGACGCCCTTAGGTGCAAGGGAACGAAGGAGGAGCTTCAATGTCATAGAGACTTTAGCCCCTGAAGTCGATGCTTCAAAAAGAAGGGTTACAACTACAAGGTGTATTTTGCTATGTTCCAATTTGTGCTTTAAGTTGCTTCCGTGGTAATGTTTTTGTCCATTCTTGTAGGAATTTTATCCAAGAGTTGTATGGTAGCCATAGGTAAGGGGATCGCATCCATTTATTGAGTTTGTGCCTCAAGAAATCGGATGACATCGTAGCCCTTTTACGAGCACCAAATGCAGAACATTTAAACAATGTTGTTACAAAGGAGATGATGCGAAAGTTTTTAAATCTTGTGAGCGATATTGATGTATAGAAGGCTTATGTTGAAGTGGGAATTAGTACTAAGGGAGCCCTACATTGCCTTATATGGTCTTCTTAAGGATTCTTTAATGGAAAGAGAAATTATTGAGAATATTTTTCCTATACCACTTAAGGTCAATCTTGCTAAGAAGGCCTTGAACGAGGACGTGTACTTTCGAATAAGAGGCTATTTGCACATAGAAGAGATAATGTCTTCATCCATTTTTACCAAGCGATCAAAAGGAGTAAAGAAACATATCCATGCAAACGTAGGTGCAGACAAGGTGGACAAGGGATTTCGTCACTCAATGTCAAGTAATATTTTTGTTGATTTGAAAAGGCTTCAAATAGCAATGATACATTTATATGGTGTACCATCTAATGGTGAGGTAATGCATAGGTTTTTTTTTTTCAAATTATGGTTTTTCATATGTTATTTTGGATATTTTGTAGTACTAGGTTGAAAGTTGGTGTTTGTGCTCAAGCTAACGAATGTTAGATTATGAAGAAACGAAGACTAGAAAGGATGAGTATTACTCTCATGGACGAAGCATTATTTCATGCAAAACGTACAACTATGAACGAGGATTGTGCACCATCTTTCTATGTGCAGTCGAAGAAAGAAATTTTGGTGGCTTGGTGCTATTGAGGTTCCCAAGAGACCCATGGAGTGCTCGCTTTGATTTTTTAACGCATTCCATGGATAACAGATGACATTACACAGCTAGCTGGGGAAAACTCCAAGTAGATGGCATAGGGGAGTTTGAAGTTGATTGGCACTTAGGTGGCGATTTGAAAAAAATCAAGTGCATTCTAGGGTGCAAACAAGAGGCTGGAGCTTTGTATCCTTGTCCATTTTGCATTAAGGAGCATAAGGGGAATGTACGCAAATTTGCAATAGTCGACGAAATAGAGGAAGATGACAATTCACAAATTACATGTGTGGGAGAATTCGGTGCTACGATATCTTATGCTGAAAGAGTCCAATTGTGCCACAAAAGATAGTGAATGGAACCCTATAATTAACTT